>NW_026611129.1:130000-167091 GCF_029633865.1 Lampris incognitus | reverse complement strand
TGTAACATTTTGGCACACTCGGGTGTGATTTTTAAGTGACTGATTAAAGCTAATTATAACGTTATCGCACGTCAGTTTATACGTTCATAGCTAGCTAGCCTGGCTAGGAAACGACTAGCTAGCATAAGCTAGCTAACGTTTAGTTAGCGAATATTTTTTTTTTTTAAAAAGTTAGCGAATATTGCCACGTTATCACACCGACAACCAACCGAGCGATTGGCTACGCCTGACGTTAGAAGACAGACCTGCTGCTAGCTTCTATAAACGGGGCCTGCTAATTCTAGCTAGCCACACAGTCTCGCTTGCTTAATTCCGGTTTAACGTTAGCCGCTCACCTGCTTGCATAACGATATCGGAGATGTCTATATACATGTAACGTTACATCCAGATACATTTTAATGTGTGCGAATTTTCACTAGCTCACGTTAGCTTATGCTAGCTTGTCAGTCCCACGCCAAGGAAAAATGCTATCTAGCTAGTTGGCTTGTTGAATTTTCTACTTGGAATCATTTAATATCGTCAGTTTCGATGCATGTGAGCCTAATGTTTATTGAACGATTATGCTCGTCACTATTAAGCACCCGTAAGCTAAGCAGCACAAGAGATTCACTTCTTGTACTAGCTAACGTTAGCTAGCACTAGCAACATTCGAGGCTCAGGCTACATGTGTAGGTAGGCCTCGTGCAGCACATTGTGAACGGCTCTTAGCTACAAACCGAGGCTTATGCTGCATGAATGCCCGGTGCGACACATGTGAACGGTGTTTGCTAAATCGCGGGCTGAAAGGGGTTGTTACTTCCAATGGGAAACGCTGGTAAGCCCCTTGTTATGTCTGCACACATCGACAGTGCTGCATTTGATTTGGTGCTGTTCTATTGTGCTGGGATCGCTTGGTGATGCCTGCGGGCTCTGGGTTGTTTGATCGGGTCTGCCTGTGATGCTGTGTCAGTCTAAATAAAGAATGCAACGTAGAGGTTGTGTCGAGCGACAGCGCTGTGTCCTGACGTGATTTCTCAATACAATATTGGCGACGAGGATGGCTGATATCTCTCTCCCACCACCTGCCCCCTTCCTGGCGTTACCTGGCGAGCCTCCGGTACCATGGACTCGCTGGCTACATAGTTTTGAAAATTACATCATCGCCTCAGGGCTCGACGACGTGAGCCAGGCTAGGAAGACGGCTCTGTTGCTACACTGCTTGGGAGCAGAGGGTCATCGTGTGCTCGGGACTCTGGGGAACGTCACAAACTTTGACGAAGCTGTGGGACTTATGAGCACCCATTTCGCTGCTCCACAGAGTGCCCTCCTTCGGCGATTTATATTCCGTCAGCGACACCAACTGCCTGGTGAGTCTGTGCGGCAGTACGTAGCTAATTTGCGAGGGCTAGCTAGCTCATGCAAGTTTGGCGCGCTTCAGGACGAGATGGTTCGCGACCAGCTAATCGAACACACCAACAACGCAAAGGTGCGTGAGACTCTCCTGCTGGAAAAAGACGATCTGCTGCTGTCCAGAGCAATTACCATCGCACTACAGGTTGAGGGAGCAGCTGAGTGTGCTGCTATGCTAAATACACAGCAAGTGGCCACCTCCAGTCAAGCTGCCAACGACTCCTCCCTCTACTCACGGCTGCCCCTCGGGACGCAACCCAGCCAGAGCGAGGCCGTCGTCGACGTAGAAGTCGCGTTCCACTAAGTGCTTGGCATCCATTCCGTGTTCCCTGGAGCTGTGTTCTGCTGCTCGGTGAAGTCCATAGATGGCGACAGCTGGGGATGGTGAGTTGCCGAATACGTGGACTTTCATGCGATACTCGGCAATCTCTCGGTTGGGGTCGTTGTTGTTGAACCACAGGAAACACAAGAAATCTCTGTTGTCTTCTCGAACGACGAAGCTGTGAAACATCTGCTCGATGTCCGCTATGACAGCCACTGTTTCTCTTCGGGAGCGCAGCAAGACTCCCAGCAAGCTGTTGTTCAGATCCGGGCCGGTAAGTAGCACGCACATCGTTCAGGGAGATGCCGTGATGTTGAGCGCTGGAATCGAAGACAACCCTGATCTTGTCTGGCTTTTGAGGGTGGTAGACGCTGAAGATAAGTAAGTACCAGCACTCACTTCCCTCCGGTAGTGGTGGGGCCAACTCAGCCTGGTCGCGATCAAAGATGTTTTGCATGAAGGTGTGACGAAGTCGGCTTTCATCTTAGGCTTTCTTTCCAGGGTGCGGCGGGGAGAGGTAAGTCTGCTGAGAGCTTGGTCTCGATTGTAAGGGAGCCGTCGACGAGGGGATCGGAATGGGAGAGGCGCCACCCAGCTGTTGGTGTCGTCCATCACCATCTCTCTGTCCATGAACTCCAGGAACAGACGATCTTCGATGGAAAGCCGCACTTTGTCGTCATCAGGGACTGGGGTGTCATGTTTGATGCTGTAAGGAGGAACCTTTCCTTGACCTGGAGACGGTTGGGGCACGGAGTGAGGAGAGATGGCCTTCCGTTTTCGAGCACGCTGGTGCGATAGGGAGTCACAGCTGCTGGCTTGTGGGCTGAACCCAGGCACACGTCCCCTGTAACCACCCAACCCAGGTCTAGACGTTGGGCATAGGGGGCGCTGGGAGGACCATTGCGTTGCTCCCTGACTTTGTGAACCTGAAGGATGTGGCGTCCCAGAAGTATCAGGATCTGGGCTTCAGGGTCCAGGCGAGGGATTCTGCGAGCGATGGACTTCAGGTGGCTGTGGTGCTGTGCAGCTTCTGGGGTCGGGATTTCTGACCGATGGTCAGGCATATGGTTGCACTCAATGAGTGTTGGAAGCAGCACACTTGTTTTTTCCATCCAACGACTACGCCAAGAACCCTGTGGCTCTTCTTCCAGATGTCTCGGTGACTCCTGCACATGTACGCAGGGTGTACGGTGAGTCTGAACCTCTGATTTGGATGAAGTAGAAGAAATCAGACCTCGCCAGAGATCTGTTGCTCTGGTCGTCCACGACGATGTAGACGTTACTAGCTCTGTCTGGGTGTGCTGTGCATTTAGAGGTGACTGCTGGTGGAGGCGCCTCCTCTTCACTCTCCCCGCCATGCTCTGAGGTGGGGTCCTTGTCTTTTTTGTCCCGTGGAGGAGGTCCAGGGTGGAGCGCCGCTATGTGGTCATCGCTCTCACATTCGCTGCACTTCAAAGTTGCCTTACAGTTCTTCGCCAGGTGAGTTGTGGAGGAGAAACACCTGTAGCAGGCACCATTCTCTTTCAGAAAGGCTTTGCGCTCCTCAAGAGACTTGCTTCGAAAACCTCGACATTTCTTTAGAGGATGGCGCTTCTGATGGATGGGACATTGTTTCCCTTTGTCGCCAGGCTTGCTGCTCGAACTGCGTGACTGAGAAGCTGAGCGGTTTGTTGAGACCTCTGTCTTGTGGGTGGAGACATGCCTTTTGGCGTGTCTTGATTCCTTTTCTGATCGCTCATGTTTTGAGGACACTGTGGAGGACTTGTTGGACGTTTTCGATGGAGCTGAAGGGAGAGTAAAGCTGGGGTCATTTCTTCTGTGTGCCTCGCTGCAGATGAAGTCTGCGAAGAAGGTGAATGGGGGGGGGGAGACATAGTGCTGCTCTTTGTACTGGGAACCCTTAGTTATCCACCTCTCTTGTAGACTGTGTGGCATCTTCTCAACGATCGGGTTGACACGCCTGGCGGTGTCCAGGTACGAGATCCCCGGCAGGTAGCCCTCACACGTAGCAGAGTCTAACTCCATCAGCAGGTCTCCCAGCTCCCTCAACTTTACGGGGTCTTTCTGAGCGATTTTTGGAAAGTTCTCTATCCTCTCGAAGAGCGCTCTCTCGATCACTTCAGGGGAGCACTCTTCTAGGCGTTCCCAGACATGTTGTAGGCCCACTACAGGGTCGGCGACGTGCACATAGCAAATCCTTTTAACGTGCTCTGAGAACTCTTTTCCTAACGACTTTGTCAAGAGGTCGAGCTCCTCGCTGGCAGTTAAGTTCAGTCCTTCAATGGCGTTGAAGAAACAGGACTTCCACGCCCAATAATTTTCTGGGCGCTCGTTGAACTGGATGAGACCGGAATTCACAAGCTCTCGGCGCACCAAGTAGCTCGCAATGTCATTCGTACCAGTCGTGTCATCACGATGTGGCTGCGGTGAGGCTCTGAGAGGAGAGTGGTGCAGCTGAGCAGGAGGAGGCTGAGAAGGGGAGAGCTGAGCAGGATGTTGGTGATGTATGTGGAGTACAAAATGATCTCCATATGCACTCCGTATGTACTCTGTAGTTTTCCACTTGTCTGTGTGTATGAAACTTCTCACTCACTGCAGACACACATACCAATTGTTCTCATGCGTACCTTCCATGGGGCCACATAGCAACTGTTACTATGCTTGCCTCCCCGTTGCCGCATCCCAGGAACGGCCAGGTACAGCAAAAGACAAGTGCAACAGGCGTACAGACACTCACGAGGCACAGAACGTGATTTACGTAGATGTTTCCTTCATTCCTTTTTAAGATTACACCTTAGTTGACGCAGGAAACATAGTGTATGACGCGACGGACTGTTCTATAAAAAACCACTATCTCCAGCTCAGAGGCAGAGCATATCCTCACAGACAAACCTCTGTGTGGCCTTATGGCTCTCCATCTGCAGATGCATTAAAGATTCTCTGTTTGCTTCAATATTTGTCCCATGATTATTCTCCCCAGAGGTTGCTGGGGCAAGAGCCCATTAAAAGGATAAAGGAAAATCCACAACAATTTGGTGTCAGAAGCGGGATCTCACGTCGCTCCGCCAGACGGACAACCGGCTGACCGATCATCTCGGGACAAGGACATAGTCACCGATCTCCCAATAACCTCACCAGGTTTGAGAAGAAGAAAGGGAGAGGCGGGTGGTCCGTTTGGTCGGTGTCGCTGAGATCCCTCAGCAAAACCCTGGGAGATTCATCGCACGGGTAAGCAGAATTCTTTAAAGGATAAAATGATCATTTAAAACGCGTACTATTGAAACCAGATGAGGTCGTGCACTGACAATTAAGCGGCTGTTCACCCTCGGTCTCGCACTAATAGAAGTGGTCATTTGGTAGGATTAAGTGAATTTTGAGGGGAAAAAAAGAAAATAAAAGGGAAACAAGTGTTATGGCTCGCCCACCCCGCACCGTGGCCCGCCCACCCCACGCCGGCAGCCAATCGGCTCGTCAGGGCCGGGCTTAGTCATCAGGGCTGGGCTTAAGTTTGGTGGCCTCCCACGTGCCCGTTGTCAGTTCGTGTTGTTACCTCCCCGCAGTAGCGGCGACTCTCCTCTCACGGTCCTTTTCTCTACGAACTCATCCCAGCCCTTGGTTCATGTTTTTCCCTTGCAAGGTTTCCCCGTGGAAGTATCCTGCCTTGTTCCCGTTTGGATTACCCGCGAGTTTTTTTCCCCCTTGGACTTTCCGTTTTTTCCTTGTCGCTCATTGCCTTCCTATGTTTGAATAAAGTACGCCAGTTTTCGGCTAACCCCATCTCTGTCTGGTGTCGTGCGCTTGGGGTCTCCCACAAACTCTAACACACATGCTATTTTCATGAATTCCAGGTTCGTATCAGGCGCACCTGTTACCTATAGCATGCTATTCCCTGTAATTAAAACAAATATGTATCCCCCATAGACAAAGAAATGACCTGGATGATGCGATACCATGGCAATATTACCTGCAACTCACGGTTGTAGGTAATATTAATGTAACTAGTTATCGAAAAGAATACCGATGTTGGTTTTACTGAGCGGTTAATTGCTAAATGGTATAGCCTATACAGAATTTGGCAGACAAATGCTAACTAAGTCATGACAAAATAGCAGCCGAGAGAAGAAGAAGAAAAGTTGATGCTAGAATTGATCGGCCAGATGGAGGGGGGAGGGACCTCCGCTGCGCGCTCTGCTGTGATTCGTTGTTTTGTCATCAAATGCTCACAGCGAATCAACCAGTCACAGCAGCGTGTAGTTTCTGGCAGCTTTTTCAACATGGAGGAGGACTTCAGCTTATCTGATTGCAATCGCGCGAAATTCCGCGAATCAAATCTTTAAATATTCGGTCTGAACGTCAAGAAATGCGGTTACAACATCAGCGTGTCACAAAACATACATTTGTTTAACCATTTCGATAAAACTGCACTCGCACGAATCAAATGGTTAAATATTCAGCTGTTGGGCGTTAGTGCTTACCAACCATATGTATATATTTTGTTGTAGATCTTGGTCTTAAATTCCGATCCAAGTGGCATTAAAAAGGTCTTAAAAAGTCTTAAAATTAACTTAGTGAAACCTGCAGATACCCTGTTCTTAGGCATGGCTTCCTACTGTGTCGCTTGTTCGTTCCGGCATGTGCAACCTTTGACAAACCCCTTCGGGCCCTCATTGACTCTCATGCACCCGCCTCACAGGTCCTCTTGTGGACCCCAGAGGCAACTAAAGCCTTTGAGTGACTGAAAGTCCAGCTCCAAATCGCACCAACTCTTGGCTATCCGGAGCCCGCTCAAGCATTCACTCAAACTGTGGATGAGCGCAACGGCTGCATGATCTCCGTCCTCTTGCAGTCAGTCTCATGGGGGACTGCAAGCTGCGCCCTGTGGCTTACTTCTCCACCAAACTTGACCCGGTAGCGGCTGGCTTGCCTCGCTGCCTTCGAGCCGTCGCTGCTGCTGAAAAGGCTGTGATGGCCTCGCGAGACATCGTGGGGTACTCCGACGTTACTCTCCTGGTTCCCCATGCGGTCCCGCTCCTCCTACTTGAACAGAAAAGGTCACAGCTGTCCGCAGCCCGGTGGCTACGTTACAACACTGTGCTCCTTGACATGCCCACCATCACTGTCAAACGTTGCACTGTCCTTAACCCCGCCACCCTTCTTCCCTCACCAGACGATGGTGAACCACACGACTGCGTTGCAGCTGTCTCTGCTGTTTGTTCACCTCGGCCTGATCTCAGCTCCACTCCTCTTGCCAACCCTGACGTTGTCCTTTTTGTGGATGGGTCGGCTTCCCGCTGTCTTACCACCGGCCAATGTCAGGTTGGTTGGGCCGTTTGCTCTGCCTCCGCTTGCCTTAATTGCAGCTCGTTGCCCTCTCACCTCTCTGCACAGGCTGCTGAACTCACGGCCCTCTCTGCGGCCTGCGAGCTGGCAGCTGGCTGGTCTGTCACCATCTACACGGATTCACGCTACGCTTTCGGCGTGGACTTTGGTGCTCTCTGGCAACAGAGACAGTTTCTTACGTCTTCTGGTACTTATGTACATGCGCGTGCGACAAAGACACTCCAGAGCAGGGCTTAGTCCTTTTGAGATTGTCATGGGACGGCCTCCGACCATGGGAACGGGCCCTGCGCCGGGAGCTCTTCCCCAAACCGCTCTTTACGAGCATGCTATGCTACAGCACTGCTGTAATCTCTCCTCTGCTCTCTCCCAAGTCTCCCAAACAGGTGGCAGCTGCTCTCCCCACCCCAGCTGAGAAGGTTCTCCATTCCTACCTCCCCGGCGAATGGGTCGTCATCCGGTGTTTCCGGAGAAAGACCTGGCGATCCAACAGATGGGCGGGTCCATTTTCCCGGGACAACGGCATGGTTAGGGAACGTCTGTCCCGGGCGAAAGCACACGCCCACCGGAGGTGGTGTCATATTTCCCAGTGACGTATTTAGAGGCGGAGCTGTGGTTCACTCTCTCTTTTTACGAGGGACTCCGACAAAGAGGGACGTCGCCCCCCCCGCTCGGTGAGTTGGACTAGTGTAAAGCTATTTGTAACCCCTTTTTCACTGGCGGGCAACGCCAAGCACATTTAAACAAGACAAAAGCCTAATGCTACCAGTTACTAAAGTGTTACAATACAAATCAATAGCGCAACAGGATCCTGAGTTCTCAGCGGTGGAATGGTGAGCTGGCTGAACCTCCTGTGTACTAGTAGGCTAGTGCCACTAATGACAATATTAGTGATAATTGATAATAGAAATAATTAACCAAGATAATAATCAATTTAGTAGCGCGGTGCCTCCACTGTGAAAATACTACACTTAGCTAAGGCTGGTGAATGGTATATCTTCCCAGAATGAAACAAACACGTGGTTAATGCAGATCTTATAACTCTGCTGTGTACTGAATTACTGTACAAGCTTATTACCAGCACTCTATAAGTAACCTAGGCTTTGCATATGCGGAAAATGAGCTGCCAATACACCCGAAATATAATTAATAATAATAGGATTTATTTGATAATAATGAGAGAGAGAGAGAGAGAGAGTACCACACGAGTGTAGTATTGCTGATTAAATAAACATTAATTGAAATTACACAGGGTGGGACAAGCGGTCACAATAAACAGGAAGAAAGTATCAAAAGAACACACAAATACCCAGCACTTTCCGTTGGGGCCCGTTGGTGCACATTAAAGCAGCTCTCTGAGCGGAGGGCAAGGCAGCCACCGCTACGATGCCCAGGCGACGAGATAAAAGTGTGCGTGTGTGTGTGAGTATAAATGAAATTTTCGGGTTACTCACAACCCATCGCTTCCTCGACCGGGAGGCTGTGTGCAGTCCAGAGGATGGAAGGCGTAGTGCTAGCCTAGCAGCTGGCAGGTGTCGGCTCCCCGGTAGCAGCCTCCACCCGCCGCAAGATGGCCAAAGGTTGCAATGTTCAAACAACCCTGGCGAAGATAGAGCAGATGAAGCGAGTCCTCTTTGGATAGCAGACAGGTCCCAGGAATGGAGCAGAGCGGCTCCCCTAGTTACATCACCGTCCAGCGCAGCCCGATGACTTCTGACTAGCCTCCACAACTCTAGTCGGCTAGCTAACACACTAGCACTGGATGCTAAATGCACTTAGCTAGCTAGCGGCGACACTGGCTATGGGGCATAAACAAAATAATCGGCATACTAAAACAAAGCCCACCAGCAAGCATACGACCGCGGGCCAATCGCAACACTCCTGACCTCAAATGCGGGCCTAGTACACGGGCTGTGTATAAAGTCTCCGCGAAACGGGTACTTAGACGGAGCAGCAGAAAAATGGCCCTCTCTCTTCGTCGTACTCACTCGGGCTGCCTAACTCCTCCCTCTCCGTGAGGAGATGGACCGTTGCGAAGCTCGTGATTTCGCGGGCATAACAACTCCACACCACATCATTGGCTAATAACAAAATTCAAATAAAAATACAAAGAGCAAATACATTCCATTGGTTCACATGTTTCGAAACCCACAAGAACATAGGAAATGTGCAAGACACAAAGCATGCTGGTAAGTGCAGTAGCACAAAGTATGTACAACAGATTTTAGAGGTCCTTCCATATTGTTATGGCAAATTGGCAGCTTCCAATCAAGTGATTTGATTTTCACGAGCCTTAGAAGGCCACCGACATGCCGCTCGTGGAAAAGTCTAAACCCTCGCCTGAAGAGGGTTGAAGAAAAGTGAAACGTCGCGCGACTTTGGGCTTTGTTGTAGTGAAACAGGGGACCAAATTGGGGTCCCGATGATGCGACTGAGCCAAACTGAGGGACCATTATTAGCTGCCATTGAATTTTTGGATTGCGTGGGACGGTCAGGTAGTTGGTGGGGGACTGTGGCCGCCATCTAAACACCTTGTCGATGGACAGTGCACAAGGTTAATTGCAATGTATTTGGGAATGCGGATTTAAAAGCCTAACCCTAACCTTAAGCTTAACCCTGCCTCTCTTAGTTGAATAAGGCCTCGCCTGAAGAAGGTACATAAACAGCGAAACGTCGCGCGACTTTGGGCTTGATTGTAGTGCCAGCGCGACCACCCCTGCCCACATACATTGTCGAGCCCCGGCCACATTCAGCGGCCAGCGCTGCCCAATTTGACGGGTCCAGCCCGAGCACCCCTGGCCACATTGAGTGAAGTCGAGCATTATAGCATTCCTCAGATCAGTAGGCCAGTGCTAAATAAATAGAAGTCATGAGCCAAAAGCCCAAGCCTAACCCCTCTTCTCCCTGGACACCTGCTGACCCCTCCTTCACCCCGGCACAGCAGCTGGCCATCAAGCAATCGGCGTCACCCTTAAAAAGCCTCCACTGTGGACCAGTGTTGGCTGGAACGTAGCCATTGATGGACTTGTGCCAGCCAGTCTACCTGCCACTGAGCCAACTCCTGCTCTACCCCTGGGATGGGCCACTTGGATGAAGAGTTGATTTCTTTTTTTTTTTTTTTCTAAATGTATTTTTGATTTTTCCCTTTTTTCTCCCAATTTAGTGGCCAATCGATCCCTATTTTAATTCAAACACCCACCCTCGTACTGCATGCGTTCGCCAACTGCATCTGTCCGAGGGCCGGCAGTCTGGAAGGAGAGCGCCTCCCCACTTTGGTGACAAGGCGACTCCAGGCCGAAGCACTGTTTTTTCCGACACACACAGAGACGCATTGACGTGACGAACACAAGCCGACTCCGCCCCCCTCCCGAAGACAGCGTTGCCAATGATTGCTGCTTCATCAAGTCCGGCCATAAGACTTGATTTCTTCCCTTACCTGCTTGTCCCGTCTGCTTTTGGGTTCTTTCCAGATACGTGACAGAAATGGGTTTTGTGTTGGTTTGTTTGTTTGCTATTGTTTGATTTGTCTTGAGCCAAAGCTCATTCCTTACCAAAGCTGGATTCCTTACGTGTGCGAGAGAGAGAGAGTGAAATAAAGTTTAACATTATAATAAAATAATGTTAACATAGATTTTACTTTTTCTCTGGTACTGTAGCATGTCAATAAACGTTTAATGATAGCAGTTGTGAAGTATTCTGCTGCTACTCAATACTAATACTAATTACTAACACAGTAAATTGTATTCTTCAACCTTTTCTGTTCAGGATGCTGACTTCTTCAACAATATCAAAGCTCTTATTCTCTGTATTGTTGATGTGTTCGTATGGTTGTGTGATGCTGAAATTACTTCAGATGAGCTGGATAAAGCAGTAATGAGTTTGTCTTTAGACAAATCTCTAGGTAGGGATGGACTTACTGCCAATTTCTATAGACATTTTTGGGACTTATTAAAGTTACATTCTCTCTTATGTTAAAAGAATCAACTGACAATATTAAATTTCCTTCCACTATGAAACAAGCTATAATAACTTTAATTCCCAAGCTTCATAAGGACCCCAAAATATTAGATAATCTTGCCACTCCCGTCAGCTAGGAACAGGAAACTGAGGCTACAATTCGCACAGGCTCATCAAAATTGGACAATAGAAGATTGGAAAAACGTTGCCTGGTCTGATGAGTCTCAATTTCTGCTGCGACATTCGGATGGTAGGGTCAGAATTTGGCGTCAACAACATGAAAGCATGGATCCATCCTGCCTTGTATCAACGCTTCAGGCTGCTGGTGGTGGTGTAATGGTGTGGGGGATATTTTCTTGGCACACTTTGGGCCCCTTAGTACCAATTGAGCATCGTGTCAACGCTACAGCCTACCTGAGTATTGTTGCTGACCATGTCCATCCCTTTATGACCACAGTGTTCCCATCTTCTGATGGCTACTTCCAGCAGGATAACGTGCCATGTCATAAAGCTCGAATCATCTCAGACTGGTTTCTTGAACATGACAATGAGTTCACTGTACTCAAATGGCCTCCACAGTCACCAGATCTCAATCCAATAGAGCACCTTTGGGGTGTGGTGGACCGGGAGAGTCGCATCATGGATGTGCAGCCGACAAATCTGCAGCAACTGCGTGATGCTATCATGACAATATGGACCAAACTCTCTGAGGAATGTTTCCAGTACCTTGTTGAATCTATGCCACGAAGGATTAAGGCATTTCTGAAGGCAAAAGGGGGTCCAACCCGGTACTAGCAAGGTGTACCTAATAAAGTGGCCAGTGAGTGTATATATACACACCTGATTCAGTTGTGTCATTCCGAGTTTGGCATGGGTCAAGCGCATGTAATCGCAATTAACTGCAGCTAAATGGAATTTAAATGAAATCGTGTTTAGCCTGAAAGGTCAGAGTGACTGCTGGGATAGGCTCCAGCATCCCCGCCACCTCAGAGCAGGATAGGCGGTTTGGGAAATGGATGGATCAGATTCAGGTAACTTAATTTGGACCCATATAACACGTAATATTTGCCTAGATGTGAAAACGAAGAATTGAAACAGTATTCTTTCATCACATAAACAATTTGAAATAAAATACTGTTTTTAAAAATTGAATATAATTGGCGGGCGCTTTAGGGGCGGGACGCACGCGTGGGGTGATGGGAGGTCATTATCCTGATCGCCGCCATGTTGTGACGAGCCCGTGTCGGCTGCGTTTCGTTAGGAGGTCGTGACAGGAGGTAACTTTATTTTTATCCAGATGTAAAGTTTCCGAATATTGCTGATTGAGAAATAACGTTGCGACTTAATGTAATGTGCACATAAGTCAATGCAAGCTGTTTTGTGTGGTATTCTGTGGGACATATTTTTTCTTATATCAGGTTATAACGCCTACTTAGCAGCTAATGCCGGCCTTAACACGGGTTACCAACTGGAGTGAAGACAACTTGTGTGTATGTGGATAGCTAAAATGGCTGTTTTTTTTAATGTCGCCGACTTGAACGTGTCTTCGCCACTTAACTTGGGAAACGTAACGTTAGGTTTGTGAGCGAGGGGCTGGCCAGAGACACTGGCCAAAACCTGTCTTTTGTCCTGCAAGCTTGGCGCCATGTTCCGCGCGTTATGTGCCACACAGGTTCCGTCAGCCATTTTACCGTTGAGCGAGCTGCTGTGTCATTGAGACCCAGCGGTTCATTTGAGTCGACATGGCGTTTTTGATCATATATCTCATACTGTACATGCCGCTGTATTCAGACCTGTTCCCATATGGAGGACAACTGGGCCTTTAAAATGACGTCCCGTGTGTGTGTGTGTGTGTGGGGGGGGGGGGGGCTTGCGAACGTGCCTGGGACCATCTACAAAATGGCTTCTATTTCGGTAAGCGCGTTTTACGAACGAAAGAAACTAAGCATATTTTGACCGCGTACAATATGGATTTGTTCGCCACAGATACAGTAGACGAGGTAATTAACACATTGTGTAAGTGAAACAGTATTCTTTCATCACATAAACAATTTGAAATAAAATACTGTTTTTAAAAATTGAATATAATTGGCGGGCGCTTTAGGGGCGGGACGCACGCGTGGGGTGATGGGAGGTCATTATCCTGATCGCCGCCATGTTGTGACGAGCCCGTGTCCGCTGCGTTTCGTTAGGAGGTCGTGACAGGAGGTAACTTTATTTTTATCCAGATGTAAAGTTTCCGAATATTGCTGATTGAGAAATAACGTTGCGCCTTAATGTAATGTGCACATAAGTCAATGCAAGCTGTTTTGTGTGGTATTCTGTGGGACATATTTTTTCTTATATCAGGTTATAACGCCTACTTAGCAGCTAATGCCGGCCTTAACACGGGTTACCAACTGGAGTGAAGACAACTTGTGTGTATGTGGATAGCTAAAATGGCTGTTTTTTTTAATGTCGCCGACTTGAACGTGTCTTCGCCACTTAACTTGGGAAACGTAACATTAGGTTTGTGAGCGAGGGGCTGGCCAGAGACACTGGTCAAAACCTGTCTTTTGTCCTGCAAGCTTGGCGCCATGTTCCGCGCGTTATTTGCCACACAGGCTCCGTCAGCCATTTTACCGTTGAGCGAGCTACTGTGTCATTGAGACCCAGCGGTTCATTTGAGTCGACATGGCGTTTTTGCTCATATCTTTCATACTGTACATGCCGCTGTATTCAGACCTGTTCCCATATGGAGGACAACTGGGCCTTTAAAATGACGTCCCGTGTGTGTGTGTGTGGGGGGGGGGGGCTTGCGAACGTGCCTGGGACCATCTACAAAATGGCTTCTATTTCGGTAAGCGCGTTTTACGAACGAAAGAAACTAAGCATATTTTGACCACGTACAATATGGATTTGTTCGCCACAGATACAGTAGACGAGGTAATTAACACATTGTGTAAGATGTTGGCTAATGTGGTGTTGAGCTGTTCTTTGTTTCGCCTCGTGTTTGGAAAAGAGTTTTGAGTATGTGAGCGAGCTAAGCAGCCACTACGCAGGAAAACGTGTCACGTGGTTACGGCCGCAGTGTAATCAGTGAATTTGCGAGAAATAGCCAGTCGTATTGTTAAGATTAATACTCATCCCACGTCTTTTGTTAGTAGTAAACCAGGCAGTTATGAATAATATAGTTGTGAAGTCACAGGATGTTAAATGTCATGTTAGGCCAACGGTAACGCCGATGGGGGCAAGTGCTGGTTGACGACACTGCTGCAATAGCGGCTCACTAGTCAGCAACGTCATCCATTCGTCAGTCTGTTTGACTTGTTGAGTGACAAGCGGTTTGTATGCATGTGGTTAGCCTGGCATGCGTTGGAAGAATGATCAAATCTATTGGAACAGTTAACATGGAGACCCATTCGGCCGTGTTGGTATGCAAAGGCTTTGTGCTTATTCAGAGGCTGTGATTAATTACCACGTGGCAGTAATGTAAATGGACATGTTACTGCTTTCACACTGGCAAAACCCCGCTCATGTCCGCCTTTGGTCAGTGTAAATTGGCGCATGTTAGCGGGTTTTTTTGGGCAGTGTGAAAGCAGTGCAGCTGCAGGAAAATAACTTTGTAGTTTCTGGTGACCATTCTGCTGTCGACGATCCAATATCTGCATACCGACTAAGGTCTGTCACTGGTCTACATAATGTCAGTGGTCTCAAATGGCCCATGTCAAGTCTTTTTGTAATACACGTGGGAGTAAGTTAATTGTTATAAATCACATTTCGGTGACATTACGCATACGAAATACGTAGCGATTGTACAGAAAACGGCTTGTGTTCTCTTATAAAAGGTGTCGGACATTCAGATTTGACCAGAAGTGTAAAGCATATAATTTAACTACAGGTGTTGTGTGTGTCTGTCCTGAAGGTGGCCTTACAAATTCCCAAAGAAAAGGTGGACACCTTCACAATGGTGACATTGTTTTTGTCCCCAAAAGCTCTTGAAATGTCAGTATCTTTTGAAACTTTTTAGTTTTTTATCAGAAGCAGTAGTGCCCAGTGCATTAACTGCATAGTTAAAATCAAAACATCTCTATCTCTCATTGTTCTTTAATTAATCCTTATAAAGGTAAGTTGACTTGGGTTTTTGTTAAAATCCTTAACCTGAGGCGGTTCTCAGCAACCTCATTACAACTCTTTGTGTCTTTCAGACTCAAGATGGGGAAAAGTTTGGGTTTCCCCTGGAAGTGGTGCTGCTGCTCCTTGCGGGTACCTGCAAGCCAGAGGAAGACACCTGCAGGAGCATGATGTTAAGGTAGATGGGTGGATGGATGGATGGATGGATTGATGGGTGGGCAGGCAGGCATGTTTGTGGTGCAACTTTTTTGTGTCTGTTAGGGGTTACATGACTTCAGATTTTTTCAAAGTCGACTGTTTTGTGATGAAAGTCGAGTCAACATTGACTAACAGCACAGGAGAAGGGACTGCTTTGCAACAAGTGACAACCTATTAGCAAAATTTAATGTATATGCTGACAGCAGACAGCTCATACACATAATTTATACAGAACAGAAACAACAGCTTGCAACTCAACTGCATCAATGTATGCATTAATAACTTATATGTGGTAAAACTCCCATTAAGGTACAAAAAAAGAAAAATTGAAACGTCAGGAAAAACACTTGAGGTAAACAAAACTCAGGCAAGATCTAGCCTGTAAGCCTACTCATAGTCTTGCTCAGTCAGTTTTTGCTCTTTGATCCTGGCTGTCGTAGTGCTGTTTAATAGTGTTCAACAGCGTGTTGTAAGATGGGACATTGTAGCCAGGTTAAAAAAAGCCAGTAGGTCTATGAAGCTTTCTCTGATGTACTGCAACTAAAGGTCAAATATATTTCACAATGAAATTCACCAGCAAATTGGTGATTTGGAGCCATCTTGTTATGGCCTGTTATGGCAGGGCGTTTGGTGAAGTAGCCAGTTGACTGGTGTCGAGAGGGTTTGGATCGTTCCTCAGCAGCTGGCATTAGAGGATGCTTTTTCAGGTGAGTGTGCATGGCACTTGTACTTTTGTTGTATTCCAGAAAGGACTTCATTGTTTTGCAAGTGACAGTAGTACAGGTTTCAACTTTACTGAAGTATTTCCACACACTGGATGGACCGCTACTACAGGGGTCAGCAAACTTTTAGATGTCCCGTGCCACTTCCCAAAGTTAAGAAAAAAAAGTTACAGACACACGAGTGGGCGTTCTTGTTCATAATGAGTATTAATCTATTTATTTACTGCTGCTGCTTGTCTCCCCGTCCAGATTCCTCATGCAAAAACACTTTGGCTTCACACACACAGACACACACACATACGTTATTCAGTTTAGACTCGGGATTTTTGACTTAAGTGTTGCACGGTTGTGTGTGTTCAGGGTGTCCGCGGATCCTTAAAAAGTCTTAAATTCATGTATCTAAATTAAAGGCCTCAAAATGTCTTAAATTCATTAAAAATGTCGGAAAATGGTATTAAATTCATTACTCAAAGGTCTTAAAAAAGAACTGTCCGGGAGAGGACTATTTCTTCTTCTTCGTTTGTGTTGTGTGAAGATTAATTTAGCTTGGGTTGCGTGCAGAGCGCGAATCATTCTGGTAACTACTTGCGGTCGTGACTAGAGTATAGGCTGCAGCTAATGTGAGGTTGTAAATAGACCGTTCTATGGTGAAATGCATAAATGTGTTCTGCCAGCGACATCTATTGGTCAGATAGAATCTCTTATAGAAGCCTCTGGAAACCGGAAATCCACAGCAGAGATGAAAATTCTGAGCAGTGGTAAGTCACATTCCGGTAGCTCCGCAAAAATAATAAAATAACGCTTTTTAAAACGAACGAAAAATCTGTTGAACACCTAAACTGACATAAGATAATATTTGACACTTATACGGTACATATTCATTCCACAACATGCTATTTTTATGAATTCCAGGTTCGTATCAGGTGCAGCTGTTAGCTATAGCATGCTATTCCCTGTAATTAAAACAAATATCTATCCCCATAGACAAATAAATGACCTGGATGACGCAATACCATGGCAATATTACCTGCAACTCACGGTTGTAGGTAATATTAATGTAACTAGTTATCGAAAAGAATACCGATGTTGGTTTTACTGAGCAGTTAGTTGCTAATTGGTATAGCCTATATAGAATTTGGCGGACAAATGCTAACTAAGTCATGACAAAATGGCAGCCGAAAGAAGAAGAAAGGTTGATGCTAGAATTGATCGGCCGGATGGAGGGGGGAAGGACCTCTGCTGCGTGCTCTGCTGTGATTCGTTGTTTTGTCATCAAATGCTCACAGCAAATCAACCAATCACAGCAGTGTATAGTTTCTGGTAGCTTTTTCAACATGGAGGAGGACTTCAGCTTATCTGATTGCAATCGCGCGAAATTCCGCGAATCAAATGTTTAAATATTCGGTCTGAACTTCAAGACCGCTTTTCAATCAGCTAAAATGCGGTTACTTACAACATCAACGTGTCACAAAACATACATTTGTTTAACCATTTCGATGATTTGTTCAGTTGAGGCTGGAAAGAGAAACGATATTAGCTTAGTGTTGAATGTAGGCATACCGCAGCTCCATCTGAAAAGTAACCGAAGCTGTCTAATAAATGTAGTGGAGTAGAACGTACAATATTTCCCCCTGAAATGTAATGGAGTGGAAGTATAACGTAGCATCAAATGGCAATACTCAAGTAAAGCTACCTCAAATTGGAACTAAGTAGCTATAATAGCCTACCTTAATAAATGTACTATTTTCCACCACTGTACTGTGGTAGTGGGCATGGCTCCTCACAAAAAGTATACACTTTCAAATTGGTCAGATACATTTATTTCACAACAATAAAAGTAGGCTACATGCAGGACTGCAGTCAGTCCTGACATACAATTCACTTTAATTTAACGAGAACAATTACAGAATGCAGGTGAATTGGAAAACTGTGGCCAGGGAGGGTTTCTAGCTGGTTGAAAAGAGGCCTTTACGTTCAGACTGAATATTTAAACATTTGATTCGCGCGAGTGCAGTTTTATTGAAATGGTTAAACAAATGTATGTTTTGTGACACGTTAATGTTGTAACCGCATTTTAGCTGGTTGAAAAGAGGTCTTGACTTTCAGACCGAATATTTAAACAATTGATTCGCGCGACTACAGTCAGATAAGCTGAAGTCCTCCTCCATTTTGAAAAAAACTGCCAGAAACTATACGCTGCTGTGATTGGTTGATTAGCTGTGGGGAATTTGATGACAAAACAGCGAATCACAGCAGAGCACACAGCGGAGGTTCCTCCCCCCTCCCTCCGGACGATCATTCTAGCATCAACCAAGAAGAAACGCCGGTAACTTTTTTTTTTGTTCACTCTTATATAATTTTCTGTCATATAAATTAGAAATGGATGATGCCGGTTAGTGATAGACATATTAATAATAAAAGACCACATCATCCACCAAGACAACCTCTCCTGTGTATTCTTGGCAGGACGGACAACACAACAGTCACACTAACGGCAGCCAACATTAGCGCCATGGGAAAGTAAACAAGGGCACGTTTGTTTTGATGTTTGACGAAAGCCTCAACCACACTACAAAAAGTAAGCAACTGGACGTGCGTGTGCGCTATTGGGAGGGAGATCACGTTCAATCACGGTACCTGGGGTCGCAGTTCATGGGGCATTCAACAGCTAAGGATTTACTGCAACATTTTAAAGTGAGTAATACGTGGATTTATTGAATTATTGTTAGCTAATGTTAAATATTATTTGTTAAGAAATGTTGACTCATTGTTACCGTTACATTCATTTTCAGATTAGTTGATTATGGCAATGTCATGATGTATTCAATAATAGTACCCTAGGGAAAGCTAACAAAGATGCCATTAGCATTCAATATCTTTTGTTGCCTCATTTTAGTCAGAAGAGTAGACTTGGCTGCTTGAAATGTTAGAAATGTAATTCAATATTAGCCATCATTTTATTATAATATTATGATGATGCTGTGTAGGCTAGCTAATTTAAATGTGAACTGTTTGAGTGATGTGTAGACAGCAATGTTTTACATTGAACCATTGGTAAGCTTATCGTATATATTCATGTTATTCTCAGGAGTGTGTGGAGCAGCTGAACCTCAGGAGCCTGGTGTCCATCTCCATGGATGGACCCAATGTGAACTGGAAGTTCTTTGAGCTTCTGCAGCAAGAGCACGCTGAGCAGTATGGTGGTGCCCAGCTGGTTGTTGTGGGTAGCTGTGGCCTCCACACCCTACATAACGCATTCAAATGCGGCTTCTCCATGTGGCAGCAGGAGAAGGTGGTGAGGGCCATGCACATTCTTTTCCACAATGTGCCAGCTAGGAGAGAGGATTTCACTGCTCTCACCAAATCCTCGGTCTTCCCGTTACCATTCTGTGGCCACTGGTGGATTGAGAACCTGCCGGTTGTGGAGAGAGCTGTAGAAGTGGTGAAGTATGCGGATGCGGTGAGAACCAAGAAGCTTCCAAATCCCGGAACAGGCTCATTTGATACCATAGAAGCAGCTCAGCAAGATCCGCTCATCTTGGCCAAACTGCAGTTCATCATGGCTATCTCGAGGGCCTTCAGTCCCTTTTTGACAAAGTACCAGACCGACGAGCCAGTGATGCCATTCCTCTTCAAAGACTTGGCTGAGTTGTACAAGGTAATCTAATTATTTATATTCTAGCACTGCATAGGTTGATATTGCTCGTTGATTTCAACTCTTATCGCTCATTGTACTCTTGATGATGTGATGCTTTTGATAGAAGTGATGATAGAGATCATTTTAAAGTAATAACAACATAGCAATTTTTTCAGTGATGAATGTGGTTATAGGGGGATTTGCTTTACAGAGTTTTCCTGTTGACAGAGTTTACTGAGGCGTTTTGCCAAGAGGAAGCTTCTCCAGGACATCACTCCACTGCAGCTGGTCAGACTGGATGTCGCTGACCAGAAGAACTGGGTCCGCCTGAAGGAAGTTGACGGGCTTGGGTGCTGAGGCAGCCCTGAAGGTAGTTTGATCATTTAGATGTATTACTTTCTATCAAATTATATACAGACCTAGGCAATATTGTTAGGTCATTCAGCTCTATTTACAATCCATTACCCATCTGTCAGGAACTGCAGAGAAAGAGCTGCTTAGGAGAGCTCACTGCCCTCGAGTTTAGGAAGGACTGCGTGAAGGGTATGTCAAATATCCTAAAGAAAGTCCAAGACAAGAGCCCCCTGAAATACCCCACCGTGAGACGGATGGCGTGTTTGGACCCCACTATCATGTACTCCAACCCAGACTGGTGCCAGGGAAGAATGAGCAGACTTGTGCAGAAGTTTCTGCAAGACGAGCAGTTGTCAGGAGGTGTCTCTGCTGGTAGGAATAGTTTAATAGAATAGCTCTGGAAATGTTGTTCCTGATTATTACCAAAAGTACAGAGTAATAACTGATATAAGCCTGTCTGATTTAATATCATGATTAATCATCTAAATAATATTTCACTTATTTCCTTTCATCTGTTTTGTTACAGGTGATGTTATTACCCAACAGTTTGGGAACTTCCTATCTGTTGAGGCTAAAAGCGAGCACTTCCTGTCCTTCCAGCCCACAGAAACGAGGCTTGATGTGTTTCTGCATGGCTTGCTCAGCCAACCCTACCCTGAGCTCTGGGAGTTTTGTCAGAAACTTCTACTCTTGTCCCATGGACAGGCAACAGTCGAGAGGAGCTTCTCCATTAACAAGGAGGTGGAGACCGTTAACTTGCAGGAGGACACTGTAATTGCCCAGAGACTGGTCTGTGACTATGTTGCAATCTGTGGGGGTTGTCAAGGTCCCTCTCACTAAGGAGCTGCTGATCTCTGTGGGATCAGCAAGGTCAAAATACAGAGAAAATCTTGACCTGGAGAAGAGGAAGAGGCAAAGCACTGCACAAGGGCAGAAGAGAAAAACTGCAGAGGACCACATAGCTGAGCTTAAAAAAAAAGAAAAGAAAACTCTGCTGGAGGTATCTGACAGCCTGGAGAAGGATGCGGACAAGTTTGCTGAGCAAGCAGAGGGCAAGTCCGGCACCTTGATGGCTCAGCTCATCACAAAGTCCAACATCCTCAGGAAGAGATACAAAGAAAAAATGAGCGAGCTGAAACAAGCTGAGGCAGAGTTGGAGAGTAAGGCCACAGAACTGAAGCTCATGCCATGAGTGACGGGTGTGTGTTCAGTAGCACCATATCAAGACAAGTCTCGTTTATTGAATGAATATGTTCCAATTAATCTGTGTCTTAATCTGCTCATTTCATTCTTTAAAGAAATATTGCTTAAAATCGATTCCTGTGGTTGACCCACGGGTTCTGCTACCAGCAAGCAGCTGTTGGGCGTTAGGTCTTACCAACCATATGTTTATATTTTGTTGTAGATCTTGGTCTTAAATTCCATTCCAAGTGGCATTAAAAAGGTCTTAAAAAGCCTTAAATTTAACTTACTGAAACCTGCAGATACCCTGTATAAAGGTACGTTGACTAGGTTGTGTTAAAATCCTTAACCTGAGGCTGTTCTCAGCCACCTCATTGTAACTCTTTGTCTCTGTCAGACTCGAGATGGGTAAAAGTTTGGGTTTCCCCTGGAACTGGGGCTTCTGCTGCTTGCAGGTCACCCAGGAGTGATGGGGAAGAGTGCAGCAGTGACCCTGCATGAAAGGTTTGAAGTGGAGCAAGAGTTGATCTTGATGCTGGAGAGACCACTGCCCTCTGAGGACCTCTTTAACTACCTGCACGCCAGTGGAACACACCTGCAGGAGCATGACGCTAAGGTAGGTGGGGGAAAGGATGGATGGATGGACGGGCATGTTTGTGTTTGCAACTTTGTGTGTGTGTTAGGGGTTGTATGACTTAAGAGTTTTTGAAGTCAGCTGTTTTGTGATGAAAGTCAAGTCGACATTGACTAATCGCTGATGACATCATGAATAAAACCACGGGAGAAGGGACTGCTTTGCAATAAGTGACAACATTAGCAAAACGTAATGTATATGATGACAACAGACAACTCATACACATTTACACAGAACAGAAACAAGTAGAAACAACAACAGGTTGCAACTCAGTTGCATCAATGTATGCAACAATAATTTTTAATTATTAATTTTTAATGAGCTCATGCTCAGTTATCAACAGTCAGACTCAGTCATCTAGCTTCCATTGTCCATTATTCAGTGCCTTAAGTAATACCAGGGAAGAGGCTCCCTTTTTGGTCAGACAGTCTGCCAGCTGTTCTTTTGTAGCTGACCACAGAATACGATGAATCCTTTTGTTCTGGATAAGTTATTTGATGCCACTTATTCTGACATAGACCTGACATGAGTAGTCTGAGGGACTCTGATGAGCATGTAGGTGAGTCCTTCTATAGATCTTTAGTGTTGAATTCTTCAAAACCTCTAGCCACAAGACGCGCTTTGGGTATTACACCATCAGGGGTTTCTTTCAGTGTGCACACCCGTCTAGTGGACACATGCCTTTGACCCATATCTTTTACCTTCTCAAACACCCCATCATTCTTCCAGCTACTTATTTCATCTAGTTTAGCCTTATCAAATGAAACACCACCTGTGACTAATACATCATTTTCCTGCATATCAGAGCATAGTTCTACACTATCCAGTGGATTAACCTGAAGATTGTCTACCTTAGTAAGATCAGCTGACCCCATAGTACCAGCGATGTCAGATAGTTCTAAGTACTGTAGGCTGTACCAGTTTCTGTTATTTCCTGTAGCCTTTCCTGCTCGTCCCATCACTTTAGCTCTGTGAGACGCATCTGTTACATTATCCACAAAGCTGATTGTTTGACCTGTTTTCAGCCCTAGGGAGGCTCCTACCCTTATGCCTGTCTGTTGATTATCCTTATGATTGTTACCCTCAGTGACATCTGTATCATTGTCTGTAACACCCCCAGCCTCACCGTCATTGTTCATATCAACATCTATGTCACAATCAGTACCAGGTATGTTCCCACTGTCATTGTTATCAACATCCACATCACTATCAGTAACAGGTACTTTCATATTGCCCTCAGTAACATTCTCCCCAGGGTGCTCTAGACCGTCACTAGCACCTACTTCACTCTTATCAACCTTCTGCAACCTAGAATGATGAACCCTGACATAGGTCCCACCATGGTGTACAAAGATCACCACCCCATCTTGTCGTATCACGACTCCAGGACCTTTCCACTCAACACAGTCTGTCCTTTTGTAGAACACCTTGTCCCCAGTTTCATACTTCTCATCTGTTTGACGAAGTTGCTTTCGTAGAGCTCTTCTGATTCTCTCTGAGCACTCTGCCTCTATGAAAGCTTTCCTTACTGCATGTAATGCTGTTATGTGCTGTCCCACCCATGCACTCATAGTAGTTCCCTCCAAAGCAGGTGGCTGATCCACTAACACAGAGGGAGGGTTCGGATTCTGTCCAAACACCAGCTGATGTGGGCTGAAGCCATGTACGTTCTGCACTGTGTTCTTTGCCATGAGTGCCCAATCCAGTGCAGTTTTCCAGTCAACTCCGTTGTCAAGTTTTACCTTCAGTATTATCTTTGAGCATTTGGTTATGGCGTTCCAGCAAGCCATTGCTCCATGGACTATAGCAGGGGTCGGGAACCTTTTTGACTGGGAGAGCCATAAAAGCCAAATATTTCTAAATATATTTCATTGAGAGCCATATAGTATTTTTAACGTATAATAAATTAAATATGTCTTACTTTTAATGCGACTTCTGGTGCTGCATGGTTTTGCTGATGGCCTTGTAGTCTGGTTCATACGTGGTGAGGTTGAGCTTCATGCAGGCGTTGAGGCTTCCATCAGTTAAACGTGAGCGTAGGTTGGTCTTAATGTTCCTCATATGCGAGAAAGACTGTTCACATGCATATGTAGAGCCAAACATGGTCAATACGGCAATACTCACACGCTGCATTGTGTGGTATGTCACAGGAAGCTCGTTCCAAGTTTTAAGAATCAGCTGGTCTTCAGGTTGAAGATTTTTAATTTCTGTCCACTTGTGTTCCCTCGCCAGCTCTGCTCGCTGTCGCGCAAGACTTTCCAACTCTCCATTAAGTGACTTGAACTTACTCATCCACATGTCTGATGCCTTCAGGTCAGCAACTTCCAGCTCAAAGTCTCCGATAGAGACCCCGGGGATGCATGTCAGGTCGATTTTGTCCACTGCACACATGTGGATGAGTGATGAACTTGAAAAGACCAGTGCGCGCACGAAATTCTCCAAAACGTGCTTTGAATGACTGCAGGAGATTGAACGTAAAGCCAGCTAGCTGCTGGAGATCCAGATGTTGAGTGGAGTCACTTGCTAAGCATGCATCTCTAAATTGTTGCAGTCTTTCAAAGTGCAGAAGACGACCTGTTTCAATGTCCCTGAGAAAGACTTCCAGCTTGCTTTCAAATGCAAACACTGCTTGTTGAAGGGATGAGATTATATTTCCAATACCTTGCATTTTCACATTGAGCTGGTTCAGATGGCCAGTTATGTCCACGAGATAGTGAAACTGCAGGAGCCAGTCAGTGTTGTCTAGCTCAGGATGCTTGACGCCTTTCATTTCAAGAAAAGTCCGGATTTCACTCAGGCAAGCTGCAAAACGGCTGAGCACCTTCCCCCTTGACAACCAACGCACGTTGCTGTGTAAAAGCAGACCGGGATAATGATTCCCAACTTCTTCTAACAGAGCTTTAAACTGGCGATCATTTAAAGCTCGGGCAACAATAAAGTTGACCACTCGAATGACCAGAGACATCACCTCGCCAAGCTCCTGGCTACACGTCTGAGCGCAAAGCGCCTCCTGGTGCAGGATGCAATGAAAACTTAGGATGGCTCTCTTTTCATGTTCACGGAGAAGCGCTACAAATCCTTTGTTCTTCCCCAACATACAGAGTGCACCATCAGTACAGACAGAAATAAGTTTATCCATCGGTAGTTTTTTTTCTTTAGCAAACTCCATGAAAGACATGAATAAATCCTCTCCTCTTGTTGTCCCTTTCATTGGCAAAACAGCCAAGCTTTCCTCACGCAGTGTGTCACCTGCAGCATACCTGGCAATGATACTGCACTGAGATAGATGGCTAACGTCTGTTGACTCATCTAACGCGAGAGAAAAGTATGTCCCGGCGTTTATGTCCTTAATTTGTGTTTCCTCGACTTGATTGCTACGATCGTGCACAGTTCTTGCTGACAGGGACATGTCTTTTATTCGTTTGATTATCTTGTCTTTATTTGGGAAGTCATCAAACAGTTCATTGGCCACATCAAGCATGAATGTTTTGGCATCCTCGCCATCTGTGAATGACTTTCCATTCCTTACTATTGCCAAAGCCCCCGCAAAGCTAGCGGAATTCCCGTCACCTTGCTTGGTCCACACACGTAGTTGCTGCTGACTCGTCTGCACTCTCCGCTGTAGCTCCTCGCATGCCCTTCTCCTGCTGTCCCCCGCTGGATATTTCGATGCAAATGAAGCATGGTGCGTATCGAAGTGCCGCTTTATATTTGACCGTTTCATCGATGCAATTTTATCATTGCATATTAGACATACCGCAGATCCTGCTCTCTCCACAAATGCAAATTCCTCTGTCCACGCAGCCTGGAATGCACGGTAATCATCGTCTTTTTTTCTTTTCGCCATCTTTTCCGTTACAAGGGTTGAAGCGGATAAACTAGTTGGCTATCTGATAAAATTGATTTCTTCACCTTTACAATGACCCGGAAATGCTCGCGAGCCATTGGTTCCCGACCCGACCCACGGGTGACCCGTGAAATTTATCTTCAAAACTAATTTCTGTTTACTTTAAAATGACACAGTATTATTAAGAAATATCACAAGTATTTTAAAATCAGTTCCAAACTGATTTTTTTGAAAAAAAAATAATTTTCAACTCAAAATTGTCTGGGAGCCATATGCCGTCACCGGAAGAGCCATATATGGCTCGCGAGCCATAGGTTCCCGACCGCTGGACTATAGCCAGCAGTCGTCTTTATCTCGATGTTGAAGTTCTCTGCCATGTCTCTTATTTCCTCGTTGTTGAACTCGCCACCGTTGTCGCTGAAGAGACGCTCCGGTGGACCATGGACACTGATCCAGGAATGTCCAAAGCATTTCACTATCACACTTGGTTTCTTTGAGGTCACAATGCCACCCGCACTGAAGCGTGTGAAGTGATCGATAATGTGCAGGTACCACACATTCGGTTCTAGCTCATGTAAATCTACTGCCACAGTCTCATTGTATCGGGAGGCCATGGGCAGACCCAACAGCAAGCTTGGGCTTAGGCTTAGGCTTGCTGTACTTAAGACAAATCTCACATTTTCCTACTATCTCCTCTAGAATAGCAGTGCTCTCGTTATCAGAGTTTCCAGCATTTATCAGCAGCTTCTTCAGTTTGTCAACTGATGCATGTCCGAATTGCTTGTGAAGTTTCAGTAAAGCTTTGTGTTTTTGTTCCTTAGTCATATTCTCTGTGATGGCCAGGACCACATTCTCATATGTATCGCATGGTGACTCATTATCCATTATGTTCAGACAGTAGTGTCCTAAGGAGGTCATCTTCAGAGCTATCGGTTGCCGAAACATTATTGCTGTATCGTTCTCCAAGTTCAGCACAGCTCCTGCTCTCTTTAGCGACGTTTTACTCAGCAGTAAAGGGATGTCAGATGGGACCACTTCTGTGTCTACAGCATTTTGTTTCTCCTATCTTGGCTGGTATCTTGACCTTTTTTGTCGAATGTACAACTCGCCCATCCCCAAACTTGAAAGGCTTGCTACTCTCTGTGTTAACTATTTTCTGTACTTCTTTCTCATTTAGTCCCCCTACATAGTTATTCAGCCATTTTTCACCACAGACAGTCCTTGTGCATGCCGTGTCAATGACAGCTGATCCCAGAGCCTCAACCATGAATATTTCCGTATCCGATTCCTTAGAAAACAGCGTTATATTACACTCATCAGGTTCTTCTGTGCATTTATTTTCTTCTGTTATCTTTACGTGTTCTTTCTTATGTGGGCAATCTTTCACCCAGTGGAATGTGCTTTGACAAATCCCACACTTTGTTCGTCTTCCGTACTTATCAAGTGGATTTGTGCCTGCGAGTGGTCCTCTAGCTTGCACACTTTGGGTTCGTGGGTGCGGTTTTCTTTGATCTGTGTAGTAGGCTGCATCCTGACTCACGTTAATGGCTCCCGCCTTCTGCTCATGTTTTTCTCCGAATATGCGTTTCAGTGCTGACTTCATATAATCAAAAGTGTGTTTACCACATGCAGTCAATGCCAGTTGCTTGTCTTTCACATCAAGACTTGCTGTATCCAGTAGTTTAAACGCCAAAACAGCGTCGGGCAGAACCATCTCGAATTTACGGATCCTGTTGTATTTCTGTTCAAAATCAACAATAAAGTCCACCATCGAGACGCCATTTTCCCTCGATATTCGATCAAACTCAGAATAGGCTTCGTAAGCCCGGTCCTTCTCTTCTCTCAAAAAAATCTTGTCAAGTTCCCCAATCAAAGTGGTCATTCCATCATCCTTATTTAGATCATCCACATTTATTCCTAAAGCAGTATCCCTCGCTCTACCTGTCAACGATAGAGCCACAGCCAACGCTTGCTTTTTCTTGTCCAAGTTCGTCACCCGTCTCCATATTTCCACTTAATTTTTCCAGTTTTCATACGGCTTCTTTTCGTCAAATCCAGGAGGCTGTCTGAAGTCATTCGAGGCAACCATCCTCTGCTACCAATGTTAGTTTCAAATAAGACAACTGTACTTATTTAACTGAACTTTATTTGCGCTCTCAACAGCAAGTGGCCTCAGCCTACCAAACATTTCAACAAGTGCCTTTCACTAGCAGCGCGCCTTCCTCCTAACAGGAGGGTTACCGTAAAGACTGCTGGAGAAGTGACTAACGAAACAGGCTACCGTATTAACTGTATTATAGGCACCAACAAAAGTTAACTTATCAAACTTAACACAAAGTGCATAAACACTTTTGCATGCTTCTCATTCCAGTATGTGGTACCCACAGCGGCTCCTTTTTTTTTCTCATCCTACTACTACTACTTTCGGCTGCTCCCGTTAGGGGTCGCCACAGCAGATCATCCGTTTCCATTTCTTCCTGTCTTCTGCGTCTTCCTCTGTCACACCAGCCACCTGCATGTCTTCCCTCACCACATCCATAAACCTCCTCTTTGGCCTTCCTCTTCTCCTCTTCCCTGGCAGCTCCATATTCAGCATCCTTCTCCCAATATACTCAGCATCTCTCCTCCACACATGTCCAAGCCATCTCAATCTTGCCTCTCTTGCTTTGTCTCCAAACCGTCCAACCTGAGCGGTCCCTCTAATATAATCGTTCCTAATCCTGTCCTTCTTCGTTACTCCCAGTGAAAATCTTAGCATCTCAACTCCTGACACTCTTCTCCACCCACTCCAACCTGCCTGCACTCTCTTTTTCACCTCTCTACTGCACTCCCCGTTACTTTGGACAGTTGACCCCAAGTATTTAAACTCAGATGTCTTTGTCACCTCCACTCCTTGCATCCTGACCATTCCACTGTCCTCTCTCTCATTCACGCATAGGTATTCCGTCTTGCTCCTACTGACTTTCATTCCTCTTCTCTCCAGTGCATACCTCCACCTCTCCAGGCTCTCCTCAACCTGCACCCTACTCTCACTACAGATCACAATGTCATCCGCGAACATCATCGTCCATGGAGACTCCTGCCTGATCTTGTCCGTCAACCTGTCCATCACCATTGCAAACAAGAAAGGGCTAAGAGCCGATCCTTGATGTAATCCCACCTCCACCTTGAACCCATCCGTCATTCCAACCGCACACCTCACCATTGTCACACTTCCCTCATACGTATCCTGCACCACTCCTACATACTTCTCTGCAACTCCTGACTTCCTCATACAATACCACACCTCCTCTCTCGGTACTCTGTCATAAGCTTTCTCTAAATCTACAAAGACACAGTGCAACTCTTTCTGGCCTTCTCTATACTTCTCAATCAACATTCTCAAAGCAAACATCGCATCTGTGGTGCTCTTTCGTGGCATGAAACCATACTGCTGCTCGCTGATCGTCACCTCTCCTCTTAACCTAGCTTCTATTACTCTTTCCCAAATCTTCATGCTGTGGCTGATCAACTTTATACCTCTGTAGTTGTTACAGTTCTGCACATCGCCCTTGTTCTTGAAAATCGGTACCAGTATGCTTCTTCTCCACTCCTCAGGCATCCTCTCACTTTCCAGGATTGTGTTAAACAATCTAGTTAGAAACTCCACTGCCATCTCTCCTAAACATCTCCATGCCTCCACAGGTATGTCATCAGGACCAACTGCCTTTCCATTCTTCATCCTCTTCATAGCTGCCCTCACTTCCTCCTTGCTAATCCGCTGAACTTCCTGATTCACAATCCCTACATCATCCAACCTTCTCTCTCTCTCATTTTCTTCATTCATCAGTCCCTCAAAGTATTCCTTCCACCTTCTTAGCACACTCTCCTCGCTTGTCAGCACATTTCCATCTCTATCCTTGATCGCCCTAACTTGCTGCACATCCTTTGCAGCTTGGTCCCTCTGTCTAGCCAATCGGTACAAGTCCTTTTCTCCTTCCTTAGTGTCTAATCTGTCATACAACTCACCATACGCCTTTTCCTTTGCCTTTGCCACCTCTCTCTTTGCTTTACGCTGCATCTCCTTGTACTCCTGTCTACTTTCTTCATCTCTCTGACTATCCCACTTCTTCTTTGCCAACCTTTTCCTCTGTATAATTTGCTGTACTTCCTCATTCCACCACCAAGTCTCCTTGTCTTCCTTCCTCTGTCCTGATGACACACCAAGTACCTTCCTAGCTGTCTCCCTCACTATTTCTGCAGTGGTTTTCCAGCCATCTGGCAACTCTTCACTACCACCCAGTGCCTGTCTTAACTCCTGCCTGAACTCCACACAACAGTCTTCCTTCTTCAACTTCCACCATTTGATCTTCGGCTGTGTCTTCACTCGCTTCCTCTTCTTGGTCTCCAAAGTCATCCTACAGACCACCATCCGATGCTGCCTGGCTACGCTCTCCCCTGTCACCACCTTGCAGTCTCCAATCCCTTTTAGATGGTGCTTTCTACATAAGATATAGTCCACCTGTGTGCACTTTCCTCCACTCTTGTACGTCACCCTGTGTTCCTCCCTCTTCTTGAAATATGTATTCACCACAGCCATTTCCATCCTTTTCGCAAAATCGACCACCATCTGTCCTTCCACATTTCTCTTCTTGACTCCATACTTTCCCATCACCTCCTCATCACCTCTGTTCCCTTCACCAACATGTCCATTGAAGTCCGCTCCAATCACCACTCTCTCCTCCTTGGGTACCCTCTCCACCATGTCGTCCAACTCATTCCAGAATTCTTCTTTTTCATCCATCTCACACCCAACTTGCGGGGTTTTTTCTCATCCAAACTGCAAAATCAAACATTACATTAATTCACACATTGTGTAATGCTAATAATCAATTAATAATTCAAGAAAATTATGCCATCTGATATAGCTATCTAGTCAGCCACAGTCTTTTGCTGCGTATAACAAGATTGGCGCTGACCAGAGGCGATTCTAGGATCAGAGCTTTTGGGTGCTGAGCATCTAGAGTGCTGGCCGGCCAGGCAAGATAAATTTCACTGTTTTGTACATTTTAACGCAATTTTGGACCATCATTCCCACATTTGTGAAAGAAAAGCATAACACATTTTGGGTAGAGGAAACACTGACTAAACCAACAAATCTAAGAAAAATTATTTAAATGCTGAGCTACAGCAAAGAGGAATGGATTGGAATCATAAAATGAATATATAACATAGAAAAGCGGACTTTATCCCTGAACCTATGTATGGACAAATTTACTAAGTTCTGGAGGAAGACAACTAATTTTGATACAGCAGCTCCTCAACATATACATATACAAATACACATACACATAAACAGTATATATGTATGTTTCTGGAGTAAAACAGCCCCCTATAGTGAGTACCAAAAATACCAAAAATGGACCTTAGTCTTACTTTTGGACTTTTATTTGAAATGCAATGCATAACATGTAAAACACATTAACAGAAATTGACTTTTTCAATGTTTGTCTCTGCCTTTTTCCTTCTTGTCTGTATTATATAATACAAATACATAAATAAATACAAGATGTTTTGCATGAAGGTTTGACGAAGTCGGCTTTCATCTTAGGCTTTCTTTCCAGGGTGCGGCGGGGAGAGGTAAGTCTGCTGAGAGCTTGGTCTCGATTGTTCGGGAGCCGTCGACGAGGGGATCGGAATGGGAGAGGCACCACCCAGCTGTTGGTGTCGTCCATCACCATCTCTCTGTCCATGAACTCCAGGAACAGACGATCTTCGATGGAAAGCCCCACTTTGTCGTCATCAGGGACTGGGGTGTCATGTTTGATGCTGTAAGGAGGAACCTTTCCTTGACCTGGAGACGGTTGGGGCACGGAGTGAGGAGAGACGGCCTTCCGTTTTCGAGCACGCTGGTGCGATAGGAAGTCACAGCTGCTGGCTTGTGGGCTGAACCCAGGCACACGTCCCGTATAACCACCCAACCCAGGTCTAGACGTTGGGCATAGGGGGCGCTGGGAGGACCATTGCGTTGCTCCCTGACTTTGTGGACCTGAAGGATGTGGCGTCCCAGAAGTATCAGGATCTGGGCTTCAGGGTCCAGGCGAGGGATTCTGCGAGCGATGGACTTCAGGTGGCTGTGGTGCTGTGCAGCTTCTGGGGTCGGGATTTCTGACCGATCGTCAGGCATATGGTTGCACTCAATGAGTGTTGGAAGCAGCACACTTGTTTTTTTCCATCCAACGACTCCGCCAAGAACCCTGTGGCTCTTCTTCCAGATGTCTCGGTGACACCTGCACATGTACGCAGGGTGTACAGTGAGTCTGAACCTCTGATTTGGATGAGGTGGAAGAAATCAGACCTCGCCAGAGATCTGTTGCTCTGGTCGTCCAGGACGATGTAGACGTTACTAGCTCTGTCTGGGTGTGCTTTGGCGTATACCTTCACCAGGCAGATTTTGGCACAGGATCTGAGGCTTTGGCCTCTGCCACAAACTTCTGTGCATTTAGAGATGACTGCTGGTGGAGGCGCCTCCTCTTCACTCTCCCCGCCATGCTCTGAGGTGGGGTCCTTGTCTTTTTTGTCCCGTGGAGGAGGTCCAGGGTGGAGCGCCGCTATGTGGTCATCGCTCTCACATTCGCTGCACTTCAAAGTTGCCTTACAGTTCTTCGCCAGGTGAGTTGTGGAGGAGCAACACCTGTAGCAGGCACCAATCTCTTTCAGAAAGGCTTTGCGCTCCTCAAGAGACTTGCTTCGAAAACCCCGACATTTCTTTAGAGGATGGCGCTTCTGATGGATGGGACATTGTTTACCTTTGTCGCCAGGCTTGCTGCTCGAACTGCGTGACTGAGAAGCTGAGCGGTTTGTTGAGACCTCTGTCTTGTGGGTGGAGACATGCCTTTTGGCGTGTCTTGATTCCTTTTCTGATCGCTCATGTTTTGAGGACCCTGTGGAGGACTTGTTGGACGTTTTCGAGGGAGCTGAAGGGAGAGTAAAGCTGGGGTCGTTTCTTCTGTGTGCCTCGCTGCAGATGAAGTCTGCGAAGAAGGTGAATGGGGGGGGGCGAGAGACATGGTGCTGCTCTTTGTACTGGGAACCCTTAGTTATCCATCTCTCTTGTAGACTGTGTGGCAGCTTCTCAACGATCGGGTTGACACGCCTGGCGGTGTCCAGGTACGAGATCCCCGGCAGGTAGCCCTCACACTTAGCAGAGTCTAACTCCATCAGCAGGTCTCCCAGTTCCCTCAACTTTACGGGGTCTTTCTCAGCGATTTTTGGAAAGTTCTCTATCCTCTCGAAGAGCGCTCTCTCGATCACTTCAGGGGAGCACTCTTCTAGGCGTTCCCAGACATGTTGTAGGCCCACTACAGGGTCGGTGACGTGCACATAGCGAATCCTTGTAACGTGCTCTGAGAACTCTTTTCCTAACGACTTTGTCAAGAGGTCGAGCTCCTCGCTGGCAGTTAAGTTCAGTCCTTCAATGGCGTTGAAGAAAGAGGAGTTCCATGCCCAATAATTTTCTGGGCGCTCGTTGAACTGGATGAGACCGGAATTCACAAGCTCTCGGCGCACCAAGTAGCTCGCAATGTCATTCGTACCAGTCGTGTCATCACGATGTGGCTGCGGTGAGGCTCTGAGAGGAGAGTGGTGCAGCTGAGCAGGAGGAGGCTGAGAAGGGGAGAGCTGAGCAGGATGTTGGTGATGTATGTGGAGTACAAAATGTTCTCCATATGCACTCCGTATGTACTCTGTGGTTTTCCACTTGTCTGTGTGTATGAAACTTCTCATTCACTGCAGACACACATGACCATTGTTCTCATGCGTACCTTCCATGGGGCCACATAGCAACTGTTATTATGCTTGCCTCCCCGTTGCCGCATCCCAGGAACGGCCAGGTTGAGCAAAAGACAAGTGCAACAGGCGTACAGACACTCATGAGGCACAGAACGTGATTAACGTAGATTTTTCCTTCATTCCTTTTTAAGATTACACCTTAGTTGACGCAGGAAACATAGTGTATGACGCGACGGACTGTTCTATAAAAAACCACTATCTCCAGCTCAGAGGCAGAGCATATCCTCACAGACGAACCTCTGTGTGGCCTTATGTCTCTCCATCTGCAGATGCATTAAAGATTCTCTGTTTTCTTTAATATTTGTCCGATGATTATTCTCCCCAGAGGTTCCTGGGGCAAGAGCCCATTAAAAGGATAAAGGAAAATCCACAACAATTTGGTGTCAGAAGCGGGATCTCACGTCGCCCCGCCAGACGGACAACCGGCTGACCGATCATCTCGGGACAAGGACATAGTCACCGATCTCCCAATAACCTCACCAGGTTTGAGAAGAAGAAAGGGAGAGGCGGGTGGTCCGTTTGGTCGGTGTCGCTGAGATCCCTCAGCAAAACCCTGGGAGATTCATCGCACGGGTAAGCAGAATTCTTTAAAGGATAAAATGATCATTTAAAACGCGTACTATTGAAACCAGATGAGGTCGTGCACTGACAATTAAGCGGCTGTTCACCCTCGGTCTCGCACTAATAGAAGTGGTCATTTGGTAGGATTAAGTGAATTTTGAGGGGGAAAAAAGAAAATAAAAGGGAAACAAGTGTTATGGCTCGCCCACCCCGCACCGTGGCCCGCCCACCCCATGCCGGCAGCCAATCGGCTCGTCAGGGCCGGGCTTAGTCATCAGGGCTGGGCTTAAGTTTGGTGGCCTCCCACGTGCCCGTTGTCAGTTCGTGTTGTTACCTCCCCGCAGTAGCGGCGACTCTCCTCTCACGGTCCTTTTCTCTACGAACTCATCCCAGCCCTTGGTTCATGTTTTTCCCTTGCAAGGTTTCCCCGTGGAAGTATCCTGCCTTGTTCCCGTTTGGATTACCCGCGAGTTTTTTCCCCCCTTGGACTTTCCGTTTTTTCCTTGTCGCTCATTGCCTTCCTATGTTTGAATAAAGTACGCCAGTTTTCGGCTAACCCCATCTCTGTCTGGTGTCGTGCGCTTGGGGTCTCCCATAAACTCTAACACACATGCTATTTTCATGAATTCCAGGTTCGTATCAGGCGCACCTGTTACCTATAGCATGCTATTCCCTGTAATTAAAACAAATATGTATCCCCCATAGACAAAGAAATGACCTGGATGATGCGATACCATGGCAATATTACCTGCAACTCACGGTTGTAGGTAATATTAATGTAACTAGTTATCGAAAAGAATACCGATGTTGGTTTTACTGAGCGGTTAATTGCTAAATGGTATAGCCTATACAGAATTTGGCGGACAAATGCTAACTAAGTCATGACAAAATAGCAGCCGAGAGAAGAAGAAGAAAAGTTGATGCTAGAATTGATCGGCCAGATGGAGGGGGGAGGGACCTCCGCTGCGCGCTCTGCTGTGATTCGTTGTTTTGTCATCAAATGCTCACAGCGAATCAACCAGTCACAGCAGCGTGTAGTTTATGGCAGCTTTTTCAACATGGAGGAGGACTTCAGCTTATCTGTTTGCAATCGCGCGAAATTCCGCGAATCAAATCTTTAAATATTCGGTCTGAACGTCAAGAAATGCGGTTACAACATCAGCGTGTCACAAAACATACATTTGTTTAACCATTTCGATAAAACTGCACTCGCGCGAATCAAATATTTAAATATTCAGCTGTTGGGCGTTAGGGCTTACCAACCATATGTATATATTTTGTTGTAGATCTTGGTCTTAAATTCCGATCCAAGTGGCATTAAAAAGGTCTTATAAAGTCTTGAAATTAACTTAGTGAAACCTGCAGATACCCTGTTCTTAGGCATGGCTTCCTACTGTGTCGCTTGTTCGTTCCGGCATTTGCAACCTTTGACAAACCCCTTCGGGCCCTCATTGACTCTCATGCACCCGCCTCACAGGTCCTCTTGTGGACCCCAGAGGCAACTAAAGCCTTTGAGGGACTGAAAGTCCAGCTCCAAATCGCACCAACTCTTGGCTATCCGGAGCCCGCTCAAGCATTCACTCAAACTGTGGATGAGCGCAACGGCTGCATGATCTCCGTCCTCTTGCAGTCAGTCTCATGGGGGACTGCAAGCTGCGCCCTGTGGCTTACTTCTCCGCCAAACTTGACCCGGTAGCGGCTGGCTTGCCTCGCTGCCTTCGAGCCGTCGCTGCTGCTGAAAAGGCTGTGATGGCCTCGCGAGACATCGTGGGGTACTCCGACGTTACTCTCCTGGTTCCCCATGCGGTCCCGCTCCTCCTACTTGAACAGAAAAGGTCACAGCTGTCCGCAGCCCGGTGGCTACGTTACAACACTGTGCTCCTTGACATGCCCACCATCACTGTCAAACGTTGCGCTGTCCTTAACCCCGCCACCCTTCTTCCCTCACCAGACGATGGTGAACCACACGACTGCGTTGCAGCTGTCTCTGCTGTTTGTTCACCTCAGCCTGATCTCAGCTCCACTCCTCTTGCCAACCCTGACGTTGTCCTTTTTGTGGATGGGTCGGCTTCCCGCTGTCTTACCACCGGCCAATGTCAGGTTGGTTGGGTCGTTTGCTCTGCCTCCGCTTGCCTTAATTGCAGCTCGTTGCCCTCTCACCTCTCTGCACAGGCTGCTGAACTCACGGCCCTCTCTGCGGCCTGCGAGCTGGCAGCTGGCTGGTCTGTCACCATCTACACGGATTCACGCTACGCTTTCGGCGTGGACTTTGGTGCTCTCTGGCAACAGAGACAGTTTCTTACGTCTTCTGGTACTTATGTACATGCGCGTGCGACAAAGACACTCCAGAGCAGGGCTTAGTCCTTTTGAGATTGTCATGGGACGGCCTCCGACCATGGGAACGGGCCCTGCGCCGGGAGCTCTTCCCCAAACCGCTCTTTACGAGCATGCTATGCTACAGCACTGCTGTAATCTCTCCTCTGCTCTCTCCCAAGTCTCCCAAACAGGTGGCAGCTGCTCTCCCCACCCCAGCTGAGAAGGTTCTCCATTCCTACCTCCCCGGCGACTGGGTCGTCATCCGGTGTTTCCGGAGAAAGACCTGGCGATCCAACAGATGGGCGGGTCCATTTTCCCGGGACAACGGCATGGTTAGGGAACGTCTGTCCCGGGGGAAAGCACACACCCACCGGAGGTGGTGTCATATTTCCCAGTGACGTATTTAGAGGCGGAGCTGTGGTTCACTCTCTCTTTTTACGACGGACTCCGACAAAGAGGGACGTCGCCCCCTGCTCGGTGAGTTGGACTAGTGTAAAGCTATTTGTAACCCCTTTTTCACTGGCGGGCAACGCCAAGCACATTTAAACAAGACAAAAGCCTAATGCTACCAGTTACTAAAGTGTTACAATACAAATCAATAGCGCAACAGCATCCTGAGTTCTCAGCGGTGGAATGGTGAGCTGGCTGAACCTCCTGTGTACTAGTAGGCTAGTGTCACTAATGACAATATT
>NW_026611129.1:0-117500 GCF_029633865.1 Lampris incognitus | reverse complement strand
CACCCTTCAGACCCTGGTCGCCTCGTGATCCATGCTACCGCTGTGGAGAAGCGAGGCACAAGGCCCGTGACTGCCCTGCCCCTGCACCACGACGCCGTAGCACTCCCCAGTCGGAAAACTAGAATGGGGTGGCACCGCGGGGAGACTGCTACCCAGCCGACCGACCATATCCCCCATTAAGAACTCTTCCCAGATCGGCAGAGTGGGCCACGCACACGGTCTCTCTCTTTGTTGCTCCATTGGTGGACACCGCTGCTGGGCCCTTGTGGACACAGGGTCCACCATCTCCATTGTGCGTCCAGGGGTGCTGCCAGAGACAGAGTGGAGGCCCACCACCCGTAAAATCAGAACTGTGACTGGGGAACTAACCAGCATGCTGGGGAAGAGAGCACTGCAGGTGCGGGCAGGGAAAGTTGCAGCCACCCACGAGTTTTGGTTGGCTGAAATACAAGACCCTCGCATCATCGGGCTGGATTTGCTGACTCGCTGGGGGGCTCTGGTCGATGTGTCGAGTAATGCCATTCACCTTGGCACAGAGACCCTGGCCCTCCGGCGCCGTCCAGAGAGGAAGGTGGGACGTATCCACATCCAGCCAACTCCACCTGTCACCATGCCGCCGCCGCCCCCATCTCCACTGCCAACCGAGGGGATGACGACACTGCCTAGCCCACCAACAATGACGACGACCCTCATCGAGGCTACCGTTCCTCAGACACCCTCGCCGGACACTGTTGCCGCCATCCAGAAGCTGTATCAGCGGAGCAGTGAAGGGCTGGACCCTCAGCAGAGTCAACAGCTGAAAGACCTGCTCCAACAGTTCGCTGAGATTTTCGCTGCACGCGAAGAGGAGTGCACCCAGACCAACCTGGTGCAGCACACAATCGACACTGGTACAACCCCACCCATTAGACTGCGACCCTACCGGTTAGCGCTTGCCAAGCGTGAAGCTGCAGAGCGGATGATTCTAGAGATGGCTGCGGCCGGGGTGATAGAGCCATCCAATAGCCCTTGGGCCGCCCCTGCCATCCTGGTCAAAAAGAAAGATGACACCTGGAGGTTCTGTGTGGACTTTCATCGGCTGAACAATGCAACTCGCAAGGACTCCTACCCCTTGCCCCGCAATGACGACGCTCTGGACCACATCGCAGGTTCACAGTGGTTCAGCTCACTTGACCTACGGAGCGGTTACTGGCAGGTGGAGCTGGCACCAGAAGCCAGACCCAAGACGGCCTTCACCATCGGTCAGGGACTCTGGCAGTTTCGTGTGATGCCCTTTGGTCTCTGCAATGACCCCGCCACGTTCGAGAGACTAACGGAGAGGGTGCTGGCTCACATTCCCCGCAACCGGTGCGTGGTTTACCTTGATGGCCTTCTGGTTCATGCCGCTGACTTCGAGCTTGCCCTAGAGAACCTCCGTCAGGTCTTCCCAGCCATTGGGGGGGCGGGCCTGCGCCTGCACCCCAAGAAATGCCACCTCCTGCGACGTGAGACCAAGTTTTTGGGCCATGTGGTGGGGGCAGAGGGCGTGGCCCCTGATCCTACTAAGGTGGAGGCGGTCGAGAAATGGCCAGTTCCGCGAAACGTCAGCGAGGTGCGCAGCTTCACGGGGCTCATCTCCTACTACCGACGTTTTGTCCGCAACTTTTCCTCCGTTGCCAGTCCCCTACACCGTCTCACCGAGAAGGGACGGGAGTTCCACTGGGACGACAACTGTGCAGCCGCCTTTGCCCGGCTCCGCACCGCCTTGATCACTGCACCCATCCTGGCCCTTCCTGATCCTAAGTGCCGCTTCATCGTGGACACAGACGCCAGCAATGTGGGGCTGGGGGCCGTCCTGTCTCAGGAAGTTGCTGGGGGAGAGAGAGTGGTGGCTTACTACAGTCGTGTCTTGAGCTGCCCTGAACACAATTACTGCATTACACGACGCGAGCTCCTGGCGGTGGTCGCGGCGTTCAATCATTTTCGCCCCTATCTCTATGGCCAGACCTTTCTCCTGCGGACGGATCATGCGGCCCTGATCTGGCTGCTCAGCTTTAAGGAGCCCGAAGGCCAGGTGGCTACGTGGATTGAGGAGCTGCAGAGCTACGACTTTGAGACCCAGCACCGAGCCGGGCGCCTGCACAGCAATGCAGATGCCCTCTCCCGTCGTCCCCGCAAGGATTGTAGACATTGTGAGCGCCAAGAGGAGCGAGACAGAGCAATCCTCCAAGTATCCACCACGCGGCAGGTTGAGCCAGAGGAGGCGTGGCTGATGGCAATGGACAAGCAGGAGTGGCAAACAGCGCAGGATAGTGATCCCACCCTGGCCAGGGTGGGACAGTGGGTCGACGCCAAGGCACACCCCCACTGGCAAGCTGTCTCTGCCATGTCGGTGGAGACCAAGGCCTACTTTTCCCAGTGGGCCACCTTGGCCCGGCGTGATGGACCGTTGTACTGAGTCTGGCAAGCGCCGGGCCGGGGAAGAAGTGTGTGGCAGTTACTGGTGCCCAAGGACTGGCGCCAACGAGTGCTACGGGCAGCCCACGGCTCGGTGGGGGCAGGTCACTATGGGGTGGCAAAGACGCTGAACAAACTGCGCCAACGGTTCCACTGGGCCGGATGCAGGCATTACACTGAACTTTTTGTGCACTGTTGTGATGCCTGCACTGCCAAGAAAGGACCAACCAGACGCTCCCATGCCCCTCTACAACAAGATCAGGTGGGGGCCCCCCATGGAACGGGTCGGTGTGGACTTTCTTGGCCCATTTCCCACCACAGACAACGGAAACCGGTACGTCCTTGTGGCCATGGACTACTTTACCAAATGGTCTGAGGCGTATGCGGTCCCAGACCAGAGCGCTGCCACTACAGCCGAGCGGCTGGTGTGTGAGATGTTCTGTCGGTTCGGTGCGCCCGAAGAAATACACAGCGATCAGGGGCGGAACTTCGAAGCACAGGTATTCGCTGAGGTGTGTCAACGCATGGGGGTGAAGAAGACCAGGACCACGCCCCTCCACCCCCAGAGCGACGGACTGGTGGAGAGGTTCAATCGAACGCTCACAACACAACTCGCTATTGTCACCTCACGGCACCAGCGAGACTGGGACTGTCATCTACCCCTGGTCCTGTGGGCGTACCGGTCGGCGGTACAAGAAAGTACCGGGTGTACACCGGCCGCGCTCATGTTCGGGAGAGAACTGCGGACCCCTGTGGACTTAGCCTTTGGCACGCCCCCGGGTACTGACCTTCCCAAGATACCCGGTTTCGAGTACCTGCGGGACCTCCAACAACGTCTGGCCGAGGCACAAGTGTTTGCTCGGCAGCATCAGGAACAGGCAGGTGCAAAAAAAAAAGCGGGCATATGACACTCGTTGTCAGGGCCGCTCCTTCACCCCAGGAGCAAAGGTGTGGGTCTTCAACCCAATCCGGAAGAGAGGAGTCTCCCCCAAGCTCGCCAGCCAGTGGGTGGGGCCCTGTGAGGTGTTGGAGCAGCTTTCAGATGTTGTGTACCGGGTGAAACTGTGTGTCCGGGGGCGGGTGGTAGTTCTGCACCGGGACTGTTTGGCACCTTACCGCCCCTTGGCTGAAGAACCTGTAGATCAGTTTAGCCCATCCGGGACGGTCCCTCCTACACCCACAGGCCCTACCAACCGGACAGACAGTGGGGAACAGGGACCCGTGACCCCGCGGCGGCGGAGACGGCTTCCCCTTCGCTATAGGGACTTTGTTGTCGGCTGAGGACAGGCGACACGCTGGAGGGGGTAATGTAGCGAAGTTGCTACCCCGTCAGAATTGTGCCAATTGTCCTGGTTTACCCATCAGGCACTGCGTGCAGATTGTCAGTTGTTATTAAATGTTTTGTAAGTGTTTTATGTGGTTTTATGTGTTTATGTGATTACTATGTGTTGTGGTGTAATTGTAGTTGTCATTCTGTTGTGTTGTGTAACCTTGGAACTGAAACCCTGAACAACTTTGTTGTTCGAGTAGATGACCCCCATGTATTGTAACACATTTCTGTAAGTTCTTGTTTCTGTGTGAGTTCAATAAAGGGGCTGCAAAGTTACCTTTGTCGTTGCTTCTACGTTCGCCACAATATTCTTACCTTAAAAGGGAAGGGGGTGTAGTATCCCACCTTTGACAATTAAAGCATTTACCAGTGTTGGAGCCCATCGGTAAGGGGCCGCTATATATATACGTGTGTGTGTGTGTGTGTGTATAGATATATTACACACACACACACACACACACACACACACACACACACATATATATATATATATATATACTACTTTCGGCTCCTCCCGTTAGGGGTCGCCACAGCGGATCATCCGTTTCCATTTCTTCTTGTCTTCTGCGTCTTCCTCTGTCACATCAGCCACCTGCATGTCCTCCCTCACCACGTCCATAAACCTCCTCTGTGGCCTTCCTCTTTTCCTCTTTCCTGGCAGCTTCCTATTCAGCATCGTTCTCCCAATATACCCAGCATCTCTCCTTCACACACATCCATCGCTTTTACAGTACTTGCTGTACCAGCGGCGTACTTGCTGTACCAGGGGCGTACTTGCTGTACTAGTAGCTCTGTTCACAACATCGTCCTCTCTAGCTTAGGTGCTCAAAAGATATCTTTGGGCTCAATGTCATCCCGTTTATTCTTTATGCTTCATATGTCATCACCTTTCCTTCCTAATGCTTTCCTCATTTTCAATATCATCTTGTACACATTTTCAATTCAAGCGTGGTACTGGATGCCATCTTTGCAATGAGTCCGCTCGTCACATTTCATCCCTGCTGGATATTCCACCGTCAACCAACTGTAAGTGCTATTATTGAAAAGTGCAAGCCTTTAAGGACAACAGCAACTCAAGTCGCCAACGCTCTGTTGACTCTGCAGGGATCCAAACTTCCCCTGGCATTAACATCGGCACAAAAACTGTGCGCCGGGAGCTTCGTGGAATATGGCTTTCTATGGATTTAGACTAAGATGTCATTACAGCTCCCGTAGGTGTAATGGTCAGTTATCCCAAAACTTTTATACATATAGTGTACATATTGTGTGTGTGTGGAGCTCGCACTGAGAGAGGAAGGGGCGGCAGTCATCGGATTCCCCAGAGAATCTTTCCGGACTGGAGAGCCTGACGGGTCTGACTTCTGAGGGAGGAGCAGGAGCCAGAGGCGGTTCTGGTGCCGGAGCTGACGATGAGGCCGGCGCAGGGGTTTCAGCTGACTGAGAGGGGTGAGTGGCTGAGCCCATGGCTTGAAGCTGTCCGATGACGTAGTTGACTTGAGCGGTAACTGTGCCGCACACCGCTTCACTGCGCTGGGAAGCTTCTGCCACAGCCAGACGCACCTGTTCAATCTTCTCCTCCTGTTGTCGGAGCCGACGCTCCTGCACTTCGAGGGTAGCGAGCACGGAGTCCTGCTCTGCTGTGTCCATCTTGGCCAGATTGTTCTATCAAGAACACAGAGACTGGCCGACACAAATGCAGGCAGGCAGACAGTAACCAGTTCTCAGGGTCTATAATTCGGTCCAAGGGTCAAAATCCAGAAAGGCAATCAGACAGGCAGCGGTACAAAATCGGCAGGCACAAGGCTTCAAGAACCAGGCGGACTAACAAACAGGCGACGGTACCAAAACAGGAGACTGAGACTCGGAAACCAGGAACGAAACAGTCAGACACGGGGATACTCTCTAACATGAAATGCTGGAATGCTGCTCTAGGAGACAAGACAATCTGGCACTGACACACAGGGGAGCACTGGTTAAATACACACAGGAGGGAAGGGATAGCGAGGCACAGGTGAAACACATAAGGGCCGGGACAGGTAATCACACGGGGAACAGGACGTGAACACAGAGACAAGACTATCAAAATATAACGGGAAACTGACACACGACAGACCCTGACAGGTCTTTGTTCCAACCAAGCAGTTACACACCTCATTCTATTAGTCAACCAATAATCTTTGCTAAGGACCTTGATTTGTAGACTCAGGTGTGTAACTGTAACGGGGGCAGTCCTATGGTGTTCTATGCTGCTGGTTACATAACTCATTGGTTGGAACAAAGACCTGCAACCACACCGGACCTTTCTGGACCATGTTGCCTATCCTTGATGCATACAAATTGACAGATAGCGAACAGGCTTCAAGAGAAAGTCGGAGGCTGTAGTGAAGTTGAATGCTCTTTAATGTTGTCGTCATCCCCATGAAAGAATACATTTGTAAAAGTGAAATGACACAGAAGATGAGACCAGTTACTGTATGCTATATAACTCATATTATACAGCCACAGACATAAAACAGGCTACAGTGTTCACATAGTCCATTAAAGTGACATGGAAATAGCTACACATAACTTGTAAATATCTTGCAAATAATGTACACTACCTTCACCAGCTTCAAAACAAACAACACTGGCATATTTGCTGCCGGAAATCACGATCAGGGAAAAGAGGCAAACAAAGGAGACTACTGTTTAGTGTAGAAGATTGAACTCTGAACTTGATGAACTTTAACATGTTTAAAAAAAACGTGCTTTAAGATTACTTATCTGTTTTACTCTAATCCTTTATGAAGCTGGTGAAACTTATATGATTGTTGACACTGTTGTTGATTGTATTCTTACCTTAAAAGGGAAGGGGGTGTAGTATCCCACCTTTGACAATTAAGGCATTTACCAGTGTTGGAGCCCATCGGTAAGGGGCCGCTATATACATATATATATATGTGTGTGTGTGTGTGTGTGTGTGTGTGTGTGTGTGTATATGTATATAGTATATGTATACACACACACACACATATATATATATATACTACTACTTTCGGCTCCTCCCGTTAGGGGTCGCCACAGCGGATCATCCGTTTCCATTTCTTCTTGTCTTCTGTGTCTTCCTCTGTCACACCAGCCACCTGCATGTCCTCCCTCACCACGTCCATAAACCTCCTCTTTGGCCTTCCTCTTTTCCTCTTCCCTGGCAGCTTCCTATTCAGCATCCTTCTCCCAATATACCCAGCATCTCTCCTCCACACATGTCCAAGCCATCTCAATCTTGCCTCTCTTGCTTTGTCTCCAAACCGTCCAACTTGAGCTGTCCCTCTAATATAATCGTTCCTAATCCTGTCCTTCTTCGTCACGCCCAGTGAAAATCTTGGCATCTTCAACTCTGCCACCTCCAGCTCTGCCTCCTGCTGTCTTTTCGTCAGTGCCACTGTCTCCAAACCATATAACGTATCTGGTCTCGCAACCATCCTGTTAACCTTCCCTTTAATGCTTGCTGGTACCCTTATGTCGCAAATCACTCCTGACGCTCTTCTCCACCCACTCCACCCTGCCTGCCTGCACTCTCTTCTTCACCTCTCTCCTGTACTCCCCGTTACTTTGGACAGTTGACCCCAAGTATTTAAACTCATATGCCTTTGTCACCTCCACTCCTTGCATCCTGTCCATTCCACTGTCCTCCCTCTCATTCACGCATAGGTATTCCGTCTTCCTCCTACTGACTTTCATTCCTCTTCTCTCCAGTGCATACCTCCACCTCTCCCGGCTCTCCTCAACCTGCACCCTACTCTCGCTACAGATCACAATGTCATCCGCGAACATCATCGTCCATGGAGACTCCTGCCTGATCTCGTCCGTCAACCTGTCCATCACCATTGCAAACAAGAAAGGACTCAGAGCCGATCCTTGATGTAATCCCACCTCCACCTTGAACCCATCTGTCATTCCAACCTTGCACACTTCACCATTGTCACACTTTCCTCATACATATCCTGTCCCACTCCTACATACTTCTCTGCAACGCCCGACTTCCTCATACAATACCACACCTCCTCTCTTGGCACCCTGTCGTATGCTTTCTCTAAATCTACAAAGACACAATGCAACTCCTTCTGGCAGTCTCTATACTTCTCCATCAACATTGTCAAAGCACACATCGCGTCTGTGGTGCTCTTTCGTGGCATGAAACCATACTGCTGCTCTCTAATCATCACCTCTCCTCCTCTCAACCTAGCTTCGATTACTCTTTCCCAAATCTTCATGCTGTGGCTGATCAACTTTATACCTCTGTAGTTGCTACAGTTCTGCACATCGCCCTGGTTCTTGAAAATCGGCACTGGTATGCTTCTTCTCCACCCCTCAGGCAACCTCTCACTTTTCAAGATTGACTTAAACAATCTAGTTAAAAACCCCACTGCCATCTCTCCTAAACATCTCCATGCCTCCACAGGTATGTCATCAGGACCAACTGCCTTGCCACTCTTCATCCTCTTCATAGCTGCCCTCACTTCCTCCTTGCTAATCCACTGAACTTGCTGATTCACTATCCCTACATCATCCAACCTTCTCTACACAACCTTCTATACATATACTATATGTATACTTGCCTCGAGGAAGAGCGTTGTTCCGTTGCTAGAGAGTTGTAGCCGTGTACACGTGGACGTCTGCAAGATAAGACAATGTTACATTAAAGACCAGTGAAGTCTGTCCGAGTGCCGAGTCTTCGTCCGTACCGCACGCATAACATTTATTTGTTTATCTATTTATTTATTCATTACTACTTTCGCTAACATCACCGTCCGCTTCGACCACACGTGTGGAACGGATGGCAGATTTGTTTTCCACTTGTTAGCGCCACGCCGTCACATTTCCCACTGCACATTGGGTGAAATACTGTGAATGTAAGGAAGCTATGGCGACAGCCATCAAATGTGGCGCAGGCTTTGTTGATAGGATGTATAAACGTGTCTTAAAGGGTTTACCACCTAACACGCTTCCTTTATGTGCTGTTTGCCAGTGTCATGTTAAGGCAGAAAAGAATAACAACATGTTTCCAAGCTGTTGACATTTGTTTGCTATACATTTCGAGTTATTAGCGACACAATTTACTACTTAGTCAAGTCAAAACAACAAGGGGAAACAAAGTCAACTTTGCATAGCCAAACTTGAATGTCCCCCACATTTCCAAAGGGACGGAGCCAGCAGAGGGCGGTGGGTTTGTCCGTCATCACAAATTCAGTTTCAACACGTTTTGGGGAATTAAATTGGGGTACTTAATTCCCTCCTTCTGCCCATTTCAAATATGCATTTCATGCTGGCACGTATCAGTGATGCCGACCGCAACGCTGCACCTTTAAAAGGACCCTTTTAAGTGTATGTCAAGTTCACCTACTGACCGTGAACAGGAGTTCAACACTCAAGTGTGCACATTGTTGTACTAGAACACTTCACTGAACAGCAAGCAGCGCGTCATCAGTGTGACAGAAAGACTTTCACAAGTCAAGTCGTCATTTTTACCCCCAAACTAAAGCAGACGCACCACAGGCTTGAATCTGCGTCACGACAACACGAACGCCCGAATCCACTTTGTTTTAATGCTCTGAAACAACGAACATTATTACCATCACTTTCTGCTCCTGAGCTGTGGACTGCTTTGGACCCCTGCACTAGCAAATAAGTGTACACACACACACACACACACACACACACACACACACACACACACACACACACACACACACACACACACACACACACACACACACACTTAGACCTTTCACAAACAGGCATTTTCACTAGTTTCATCCCAAATTGTACCCGGTGCACACTTGTTTTAACGGTGCAGTCAAAATCTTGAACATGCATGCGGCTGGCTGGCTGACAGACTGGCTGGCTGGCTGACAGACTGGCTGGCTGACAGACTGGCTGGCTGAAAGGCTGGCTGGCTGGCTAGCTTCACCAGTGTGAATCGATGAATCTTACCATCCTCAGTGGCCAGAGACAGAAAGAGCAAAAATATTTCTTGCTACCAAAGGAGGGGACAAAATTGCAAAATGTGGGACCTGGGACTGTCATCTTCAAGAACACAGTCTTCGCACAAGATCAACTGTCTGAATATAGAGCTCCTGATCACACCAGGTCGATGTCATGAGATTTATTAATCCCTGAAGGGCAGCGAGGTTCACTTCTGACAGGGGGCAAGGGATCTCGGACACCACCACCAACCACTCCATCCTCGGGATCGGCATCAGTGCAGTCATCCCGGAAAAGATACTCCATTGGCTGAAAGACAGTAAGGGTACAGTAAGTCAGACCAATGCCAACTGCTCAGATAGACACATCTAGGCAGGCACAAACCAAGACCAGCCCTCACCATGCTCTCCCATACTTTTTTTTTACTTTGTTTTTGTCTTCTTCTTCACTATTATTTCGATATTGTCACTCTAATGCGGGCCTGATGACACACAGGTGAACTTGCTCCGCTTAAACTGCATCACAGTCATCATCGTTTTGACAGACTGCCGAAGAGGAACATTTGGATTTTATCTTAGTTACTTTTGAAAGTGCACAATATCGTTTCACTTTGTTTGTTTGTTTGTTTGTTTGTTTATTTGTTTTTTCCTCTAAAGTCTACTACTACTACTTTCGGCTGCTCCCGTTGGGGGTCGGCACAGCGGATCATTCGTTTCCATTTCTTCCTGTCTTCTGCATCTTCCTCTATCACACCAGCCACCTGCATGTCCTCCCTCACCACATCCATAAACCTCCTCTTTGGCCTTCCTCTTCTCCTCTTCCCTGACAGCTCCATATTCAGCATCCTTCTCCACACATGCCCAAGCCATCTCAATCTTGCCTCTCTTGCTTTGTCTCCAAACCGTCCAACTTGAGCGGTCCCTCTAATATAATCGTGCCTAATCCTGTGCTTCTTCGTCACTCCCAGTGAAAACCTTAGCGTCTTCAACTCTGCCACCTCCAGCTCCGCCTCCTGCTGTCTTTTCGTCAGTGCCACTGTCTCCAAACCATACAACATAGCTGGTCTCACAACCATCTTGTAAACCTTCCCTTTAACTCTTGCTGGTACCCTTCTGTCGCAAATCACTCCTGACACTCTTCTCCGCCCTACCTGCACTCTCTTCGTCACGTCTCTCCTGCACTCCCCGTTACTTTGGACTGTTGACCCCAAGTATTTAAAGTCATATGCCTTCGTCACCTCCACTCCTGACCATTCCACTGTCTTCCCTCTCTTTCACACACAGGTATTCCGTCTTGCTCCTACTGACTTTCATTCCTCTTCTCTCCAGTGCATACCTCCACATCTCCAGGCTCTCCTCCACCTGCACCCTACTCTCGCTACAGATCACAATGTCATCCGCGAACATCATCGTCCATGGAGACTCCTGCCTGATCTCATCCGTCAACCTGTCCATCACCATTGCAAACAAGAAGGGGCTCAGAGCCGATCCTTGATGTAATCCCACCTCCACCTTGAACCCATCTGTCACCTCGCCACTCTCACACTTCCACGTGCATATCCTGCACCACTCCTACATACTTCTCGGCAACTCCCGGCTTCCTCATACAATACCACATCTCCTCTCTCGGCACCCTGGCTTATGCGTTCTCTAAATCTACAAAGACACAATGTAGCTCCTTCTGGCCTTCTCTATACTTCTCCATCAACACTCTCAAAGCAAACATCGCATCTGTGGTGCTCTTTCGTGGCATGAAACCATACTGCCGCTCGCTAATCGTCACCTCTCCTCCTCTTAACCTAGCTTCGATTACTCTTTCCCAAATCTTCATGCTGTGGCTGATCAACTTTATACCTCTGTAGTTGCTACAGTTCTGCACATCGCCCTGGTTCTTGAAAATCGGTACCGGTATGCTTCTTCTCCACTCCTCAGGCATCCTCTCCCTTTCCAAGATTGAGTTAAACAATCTAGTTAAAAACCCCACTGCCATCTCTCCTAAACATCTCCATGCCTCCACAGGTATGTCATCAGGACCAACTGCCTTGCCACTCTTCATCCTCTTCATAGCTGCCCTCACGTCCTCCTTGCTAATCCACTGCACTTCCTGATTCACTATCCCCACATCATCCAACCTGCTCTCTCTCTCTCATTTTCTTCATTCATCAGCCCCCCAATGTACTCCTTCCACCTTCTCAGCACACTCTCTTCGCTCGTCAGCACATTTCCATCTCTATCCTTCATCACCCTAAGCTGCTGCACATCCTTTGCAGCTCGGTCCGTCTGTCTAGCCAATCGGTACAAGTCCTTTTCTCCTTCCTTGGTGTCTAACCTGTCATACAACTCACCATACGCCTTTTGCCTTTGCCACCTCTCTTAGCTTTAAGTTGTGTCTCCTTGTACTCCTGTCTACTTTCTTCATCTCTCTGACTATCCCATTTCTTCTTTGCCAACCTCTTCTTCTGTATACTTTGCTGTACTTCCTCACTCCACCACCAAGTCTCCTTGTCTTCCTTCCTCTGTCCTGCCGACACACCAAGTACCTTCCTAGCTGTCTCCCTCACTATTTCTGCAGTGGTTGCCCAGCCGTCCGGCAACTCTCCACTATCCACCCAGTGCCTGTCTTAACCCCTGCCTGAACTCCACACAACAGTTTTCCTTCTTCAACTTCCACCATTTGATCTTCGGCTCTGCCTTCACTCGCTTCCTCTTCTTGCTCCTCTAAAGTCAAGTTTTATTTTTATTTCAGTGAACTGAAACGTTTTTTTTTGTTTTTTTTCTTCTCTTTTCACACCTGGTTTTAGTTCAGTTTTAGTGAACTACAATAACCTTGAGCTGGATCATGATCTGCTATTATAGACCATACTATACTGGTCTACCTGGGACTGCATCGTAGGTGAGGTCTGTTTGGGTCCTGCTCAGGTCCCACAGTGTCTATAGAGAGAAGAAGATGACAGTTAAGATACAAATGGGGCACTTCCATCAGCCTCCACTGATTCCCAGGGCAAATTAGCATGCTTTTTAACAAAAGCTATCGCCGCATGCTACCCCAAAAATGAAAACGCGCACGCAGAGCAACAGCCTACTTAGCAAGTTGGCTAACGTTGATTAGGTAAAAGCTAACTTACACAGCGACGCTCAGCTTTACTTGTAACTTAACACAACAAAACAACAAAACGTCTAGTGCAGCAGCACGTCTAGTACTGTTACCTCTCCAGCGTCGCGGCTCCGAACCGTAGTTGGAAGCCTCTGGTGGGTGTCTCGCTAGTCTATTTAGCTTAGCCTGGCTCGTAGCTGGTAACAACTTCATAAAGAGTCCGGACCAACTCTGCGGTGGAGAACGGGCCGGCCACTGCACTGCACTGCAGTCCCATTTAACACACGGCAGCCTCCCTCCCTCCCTCCCCGTGATGCATACAAATCATCACTGGTAACGGTGGCTACCTTCCTATCTGTCGGCAAACTAGAGTCTCCGCGGCTGCGGCTACAAACAGAAAATACACAGACACACACACACACACACACACGGCTGCGTCTACATCACCCCCCCACACACACACACAATACCCATTAAGCCCTCTCCTTAAAGGGGCAAGGCACAGCTTGCATCAAAACGTATATGATTAATACTCACACTTTATTAATCTTGTAGGATGTGCCAGTGCTGCCGTGTCCAGGCTGTCCGCGCGCGTTGTTTGTGGCGCTTGCTTGACAGTACAACTTCCGGGTCAGCAAAAACGACTGTAACAAGGGTGTACCGGGGGTCGCTGCTCAACACACACAGTCCGCACAACAGTCGCAAATAAATGACTGACATCATTTTTTATTTTTGTTTTGTTTTTGTTTGTTTTTTTGGGGGGGGGGGCAGGGGCTTCATATGTAATGGCTCCTCCCAGTGTAACGGGGCCAAATGGGTTGACATAAAATCAACATGATGATATTTTGACGTGGTCAAATAATGGACTTCTCAGCAAACCTTTCAGAGTTAACAAGCAAGCTTTTAATGACCGCAAGCCAAGCTAGTCATAACAGTCACAAATTCGTTTTGGTCTCAGCTTGATCCTTTTCTTGGCCACAGAAGCGACCTTATCTATTTGCCTACTCTTTACCCTCATGGTGGGAAATAGCATGTTGTCTAATCAACTTCTCTCGTAACGTCCCCATCACCTTGCACCGCATCCCCGCTATCTGTAACAGATATGCCCGTTTTTAACGTGTTCAATAGCCCACAACATAACCAAAACATCGACATTTCAGTTGCATCGTGGGTAACATGCAAATGAACTTGGAGCAGGAACACTCTAGTTGAATTCGCCACACTGCCTCCTTCCTTGAAAGACCAACGTCCCGTTGGCCTAACCCGAATCCCATGTGGATGGGTCCATCCACCATGAGGGTTTCTTCCGCCGAGCAGCTCTCCCATCCCGGGCTGCTCCTTGCCGCGGGCTGCTGATGGATGACGGGGGCGGCTCTGCATCCGCTGGGTCTGAGCCCCCACCGTCGACGTCGACGTCACCGCTGTTTCCATTCCTGGCCAGCTCTGTAAACCCAGTGTCCCCGCCCCCTCCCTGGCCCAAAACAAGGTGCTCTAATGGTAGCTCCTTGCTGACATCCAGGGAGGTTGGCTTGATCCAGCAGTGTCCTTACCCCCTCCCTGGACCCCGGTAGCCTGGTCTGTACTAAGTAAGGTGCGAGGCGATCTTGGTGAAGGATGACTATCCGAGGGCGGCTGTGGAGCTTCACTCTATAGATGACCTCTGAGATCCTCTTCAGGATGAGGCAGGGCCCCTCCCAGTTGCTGTTCAGCTTTGGGGACCGTCCCTTCGTTCGCCGTGGGTTATACACCCATACGTTGTCCCCCTGCTGGTACTCTTTGCAGTGGCAACGTACATCATAGGCTCTCTTCTGCCTTTCCCCTGCAGAAGCCATATTTTCTGGAGCCAGCTGATGAGGAGCCTCCATCCGGTCCTGTAGTGCGTCTACATAGTCCTGGCCCGGCGGCACTCGTACTGGTGGGTTTGGCGGCTTGCCAAAGACCAGATCCACAGGCGTCTGTAGCTCCCGAGCAAACATCAGTGCAGCTGGTTGTAGTGATATAACGCCATGTATATCCACTGGAACTACAATAGGTGCTATGTACTACCCGGACTGTTATTATGGTTACACCACTACCACGTATGGTTATTACGTCTGCCTACTGAGCCACGATTAAACCTGAGTTCTATAACCCGGTGTGGTCATTGATCCTCGACCAATACTACTCCAAGTATTACTTCACCCGCCAGTGAAAAAGGGGTTACATAAGTTTCACTGTTTGCATCCACACAGTAAAAAGTGATCATATGCTGCCATTCAATTAAAGCGTGTTTTTTATTTGATTGGACCCGATATAATGGTATTTATGATATTTTGGGTCTATATATGTATTAAAATCACTTTAATTCAATGGAAATCAGGGCCTCATTGGTTCAATGTATTTGACTGACTTAAAACCAAAGACTATTTTTCCATCCAGTATGTCACGTGACTACTGACGTAGCCAAACTTTGGTTCTCAAAATCTCTTGATTTTATGCCATTTTTCTTTTCACTGCTTGGAGCCCTGAGGAGAAGTCAAGTTCACGGCCAACTTGTGCCAAGTGCCAATTTCTCGGTAAGAAGTGAGCCGAAGCGCGAAAAAGCCCAGTAAACATTGAATATCGACATGTTTTTGTAACATTTTGGCACACTCGGGTGTGATTTTTAAGTGACTGATTAAAGCTAATTATAACGTTATCGCACGGCAGTTTATACGTTCATAGCTAGCTAGCCTGGCTAGGAAACGACTAGCTAGCATAAGCTAGCTAACGTTAGTTAGCGAATTTTTTTTTTTTAAAAGTTAGCGAATATTGCCACGTTATCACACCGACAACCAACCGAGCGATTGGCTACGCTGACGTTAGAAGACAGACCTGCTGCTAGCTGCTATAAACGGGGCCTGCTAATTCTAGCTAGCCACACAGTCTCGCTTGCTTAATTCCGGTTTAACGTTAGCCGCTCACCTGCTTGCATAACGATATCGGAGATGTCTATATACATATAACGTTACATCCAGATGTCATTTTAATGTGTGCGAATTTTCACTAGCTCACGTTAGCTTATGCTAGCTTGTCAGTCCCACGCCAAGGCAAATGCTATCTAGCTAGTTGGCTTGTTGAATTTTCTACTTGGAATCATTTAATATCGTCAGTTTCGATGCATGTGAGCCTAATGTTTATTGAACGATTATGCTCGTCACTATTAAGCACCCGTAGCTAAGCAGCACAAGAGATTCACTTCTTGTACTAGCTACCGTTAGCTAGCACTAGCAACATGTGTAGGTAGGCCTCGTGCAGCACATTGTGAACGGCTCTTAGCTACAAACCGAGGCTTATGCTGCATGAATGCCCGGTGCGACACATGTGAACGGTGTTTGCTAAATCGCGGGCTGAAAGGGGTTGTTACTTCCAATGGGAAACGCTGGTAAGCCCCTTGTTATGTCTGCACACATCGACAGTGCTGCATTTGATTTGGTGCTGTTCTATTGTGCTGGGATCGCTTGGTGATGCCTGCGGGCTCTGGGTTGTTTGATCGGGTCTGCCTGTGATGCTGTGTCAGTCTAAATAAAGAATGCAACGTAGAGGTTGTGTCGAGCGACAGCGCTGTGTCCTGACGTGATTTCTCAATACAATATTGGCGACGAGGATGGCTGATATCTCTCTCCCACCACCTGCCCCCTTCCTGGCGTTACCTGGCGAGCCTCCGGTACCATGGACTCGCTGGCTACATAGTTTTGAAAATTACATCATCGCCTCAGGGCTCGACGACGTGAGCCAGGCTAGGAAGACGGCTCTGTTGCTACACTGCTTGGGAGCAGAGGGTCATCGTGTGCTCGGGACTCTGGGGAACGTCACAAACTTTGACGAAGCTGTGGGACTTATGAGCACCCATTTCGCTGCTCCACAGAGTGCCCTCCTTCGGCGATTTATATTCCGTCAGCGACACCAACTGCCTGGTGAGTCTGTGCGGCAGTACGTAGCTAATTTGCGAGGGCTAGCTAGCTCATGCAAGTTTGGCGCGCTTCAGGACGAGATGGTTCGCGACCAGCTAATCGAACACACCAACAACGCAAAGGTGCGTGAGACTCTCCTGCTGGAAAAAGACGATCTGCTGCTGTCCAGAGCAATTACCATCGCACTACAGGTTGAGGGAGCAGCTGAGTGTGCTGCTATGCTAAATACACAGCAAGTGGCCACCTCCAGTCAAGCTGCCAACGACTCCTCCCTCTACTCACGGCTGCCCCTCGGGACGCAACCCAGCCAGAGCGAGGCGGTCGTCGACGTAGAAGTCGCGTTCCACTAAGTGCTTGGCATCCATTCCGTGTTCCCTGGAGCTGTGTTCTGCTGCTCGGTGAAGTCCATAGATGGCGACAGCTGGGGATGGTGAGTTGCCGAATACGTGGACTTTCATGCGATACTCGGCAATCTCTCGGTTGGGGTCGTTGTTGTTGAACCACAGGAAACACAAGAAATCTCTGTTGTCTTCTCGAACGACGAAGCTGTGAAACATCTGCTCGATGTCCGCTATGACAGCCACTGTTTCTCTTCGGGAGCGCAGCAAGACTCCCAGCAAGCTGTTGTTCAGATCCGGGCCGGTAAGTAGCACGCACATCGTTCAGGGAGATGCCGTGATGTTGAGCGCTGGAATCGAAGACAACCCTGATCTTGTCTGGCTTTTGAGGGTGGTAGACGCCGAAGATAAGTAAGTACCAGCACTCACTTCCCTCCGGTAGTGGTGGGGCCAACTCAGCCTGGTCGCGATCAAAGATGTTTTGCATGAAGGTGTGACGAAGTCGGCTTTCATCTTAGGCTTTCTTTCCAGGGTGCGGCGGGGAGAGGTAAGTCTGCTGAGAGCTTGGTCTCGATTGTTCGGGAGCCGTCGACGAGGGGATCGGAATGGGAGAGGCGCCACCCAGCTGTTGGTGTCGTCCATCACCATCTCTCTGTCCATGAACTCCAGGAACAGACGATCTTCGATGGAAAGCCCCACTTTGTCGTCATCAGGGACTGGGGTGTCATGTTTGATGCTGTAAGGAGGAACCTTTCCTTGACCTGGAGACGGTTGGGGCACAGAGTGAGGAGAGATGGCCTTCCGTTTTCTAGCACGCTGGTGCGATAGGAAGTCACAGCTGCTGGCTTGTGGGCTGAACCCAGGCACACGTCCCCTATAACCACCCAACCCAGGTCTAGACGTTGGGCATAGGGGGCGCTGGGAGGACCATTGCGTTGCTCCCTGACTTTGTGGACCTGAAGGATGTGGTGTCCCAGAAGTATCAGGATCTGGGCATCAGGGTCCAGGCGAGGGATTCTGCGAGCGATGGACTTCAGGTGGCTGTGGTGCTGTGCAGCTTCTGGGGTCGGGATTTCTGACCGATCGTCAGGCATATGGTTGCACTCAATGAGTGTTGGAAGCAGCACACTTGTTTTTTCCATCCAACGACTCCGCCAAGAACCCTGTGGCTCTTCCTCCAGATGTATCGGTGACTCCTGCACATGTACGCAGGGTGTACGGTGAGTCTGAACCTCTGATTTGGATGAGGTGGAAGAAATCAGACCTCGCCAGAGATCTGTTGCTCTGGTCGTCCAGGACGATGTAGACGTTACTAGCTCTGTCTGGGTGTGCTGTGCATTTAGAGGTGACTGCTGGTGGAGGCGCCTCCTCTTCACTCTCCCCGCCATGCTCTGAGGTGGGGTCCTTGTCTTTTTTGTCCCGTGGAGGAGGTCCAGGGTGGAGCGCCGCTATATGGTCATCGCTCTCACATTCGCTGCACTTCAAAGTTGCCTTACAGTTCTTCGCCAAGTGAGTTGTGGAGGAGCAACACCTGTAGCAGGCACCATTCTCTTTCAGAAAGGCTTTGCGCTCCTCAAGAGACTTGCTTCAAAAACCCCGACATTTCTTTAGAGGATGGCGCTTCTGATGGATGGGACATTGTTTCCCTTTGTCGCCAGGCATGCTGCTCGAACTGCGTGACTGAGAAGCTGAGCGGTTTGTTGAGACCTCTGTCTTGTGGGTGGAGACATTCGTTTTGGCGTGTCTTGATTCCTTTTCTGATCGCTCATGTTTTGAGAACCCTGTGGAGGACTTGTTGGACGTTTTCGAGGGAGCTGAAGGGAGAGTAAAGCTGGGGTCGTTTCTTCTGTGTGCCTCGCTGCAGAGGAAGTCTGCGAAGAAGGTGAATGGGGGGGGGGGCATGGTGCTGCTCTTTGTACTGGGAACCCTTAGTTATCCACCTCTCTTGTAGACTGTGTGGCAGCTTCTCAACGATCGGGTTGACACCCCTGGCGGTGTCCAGGTACGAGAGCCCCGGCAGGTAGCCCTCACACTTAGCAGAGTCTAACTCCATCAGCAGGTCTCCCAGTTCCCTCAACTTTACGGGGTCTTTCTGAGAGATTTTTGGAAAGTTCTCTATCCTCTCGAAGAGCGCTCTCTCGATCACTTCAGGGGAGCACTCTTCTAGGCGTTCCCAGACATGTTGTAGGCCCACTACAGGGTCGGTGACGTGCACATAGCGAATCCTTGTAACGTGCTCTGAGAACTCTTTTCCTAACGACTTTGTCAAGAGGTCGAGCTCCTTGCTGGCAGTTAAGTTCAGTCCTTCAATGGCGTTGAAGAAAGAGGACTTCCATGCCCAATAATTTTCTGGGCGCTCGTTGAACTGGATGAGACCGGAATTCACAAGCTCTCGGCGCACCAAGTACCTCGCAATGGCATTCGTACCAGTCGTGTCATGACGATGTGGCTGCGGTGAGGCTCTGAGAGGAGAGTGGTGCAGCTGAGCAGGAGGAGGCTGAGAAGGGGAGAGCTGAGCAGGATGTTGGTGATGTATGTGGAGTACAAAATGATCTCCATATGCACTCCGTATGTACTCTGTAGTTTTCCACTTGTCTGTGTGTATGAAACTTCTCACTCACTGCAGACACACATAACCATTGTTCTCATGCGTACCTTCCATGGGGCCACATAGCAACTGTTACTATGCTTGCCTCCCCGTTGCCGCATCCCAGGAACGGCCAGGTACAGCAAAAGACAAGTGCAACAGGCGTACAGACACTCACGAGGCACAGAACGTGATTAACGTAGATGTTTCCTTCATACCTTTGTAAGATTACACCTTAGTTGACGCAGGAAACATAGTGTATGACGCGACGGACTGTTGTATAAAAAACCACTATCTCCAGCTCAGAGGCAGAGCATATCCTCACAGACGAACCTCTGTGTGGCCTTATGTCTCTCCATCTGCAGATGCATTAAAGATTCTCTGTTTGCTTCAATATTTGTCCGATGATTATTCTCCCCAGAGGTTGCTGGGGCAAGAGCCCATTAAAAGGATAAAGGAAAATCCACAACAATTTGGTGTCAGAAGCGGGATCTCACGTCGCCCCGCCAGACGGACAACCGGCTGACTGATCATCTCGGGACAAGAACATAGTCACCGATCTCCCAATAACCTCACCAGGTTTGAGAAGAAGAAAGGGAGAGGCGGGTGGTCCGTTTGTTCGGTGTCGCTGAGATCCCTCAGCAAAACCCTGGGAGATTCATCGCACGGGTAAGCAGAATTCTTTAAAGGATAAAATGATCATTTAAAACGCGTACTATTGAAACCAGATGAGGTCGTGCACTGACAATTAAGCGGCTGTTCACCCTCGGTCTCGCACTAATAGAAGTGGTCATTTGGTAGGATCAAGTGAATTTTGAGGGGAAAAAAAGAAAATAAAAGGGAAAAAAGGGCAGTAAACCGCCCCCGATAGATATGGAGGGTCCGATCTATCAGATAATGAGTGATAAGGAAATATGGTGAAGACTCGGTAAAATATATTTTAAACTGGATGCAGGATCATGGGTTTCCTGTTGAAGGAACTTTGAGCAAGAATAAACTAATGAAAGTCCGACAGTCCATGGAAAAGGGAAAAGCGAAGGTCTTAGAAAGGAAAAAGATTCCTACAACATGGTTAGAGTATATGGCAGAGCAAGAAAGAATTTTGGGAATGTGGGAGAAAGAGTGTGAAAGTAGGGAAAGAAAAAGGCTACAGAGGACTATGACGCGCAGCGACGACTCGGACAAAGACAGAGATACGACAGCTCACGTATCAACCAAAGACCCGTTCTCACACACCTCTCCTAATCCATCTCTGACATCCACCCCTCCGCCATACTCACATGGCAGCCAGCCTCTCTCTCTCCTTTTGTCTTCCTTATATCCGCAGCTCATAGCGATGTCTCTGGGACACCCCTCTGACGACTCCGGGTGCGTCCAACAACCTGTCCAACAACGCGGCGCCATGAGACCGATCCTGGGACCACCACCGACACCCCGTCTGACACCACCACCACCACCAACACCCCAACCGCCACCAGTTCTCTCTCCCCCGTCCACGGCGAGAGGCCAATGGGAAACTCACCTCTGCAAACATTTCCTGGCCGGCCTGCAGGACGGAGTTAGGAAAGCCATAGAAACACACTGCGTAGGATACGGAAAGAGACGACTGGAAGACTTGCTGAGACATGCTGATCATGCCCACGATCAAATGCAGAAAAAGGAAGAAGAACAGAAGGCAAGGCAGGCTCAGGACAAACATCGCACCTCTCTCTCTCTCCTCCATGGCGCTGCAGCGGCTTCCTTCACCCTACTAACCTGTGCAACAGGACAGACCCGGGGACCGTTCACGATGTCAGAACCCGTGACAACACGCCCAGCCCAGCGGCCCCCAACCGGGTGACGACTGCTGCTTCACATGTGGCCAGCCTGGTCACTGGGCTGAACCCTGTCCACTCCGTGAAGGGCATCAACCAAAGGCGCGGAAGAGGCCGAGGATGGAGCAACGGACCTCACAACCAGTGGGCCCCACGGGGAGGCTCATACCGGGGTTCGGACTGACAGGCGACATGGGAGGAGGAGGGGGGGGTCCTGGACACATCTGCTGCCACATCAGGTCGTATGAATGCACAGACACAACCAAATACACTGATTTGCAATGAAGACTCTGCTTTGCTGTTAGCTTCCCCAGTTGGACAGTATGTATCTCATGAGCTAGCTTTCCGAAAACTGCCAATGATAACCTTGCGTCTTGCAAATGCTGGGCTGCCTTTCTTGTTAGACACTGGAGCCACACGAACGGTGGTGAGAACCGCCTATCGGCCGGCCACGGTTAACACGGAGCGGCCAAACGGTCCTCTCCACTGTTGCAAGTGGTACGTGTGTCACGGAGCCATTATCCGTTCCTGTGCGCTTGTTTGCCTGGATGACAGCTCATCAACAAAATTGCCTGTTTTAATTTCTGATAACTGCCCATTTAAATTGTTGGATAGAGATGGCATGATCCAACTGGGCATCTCTGTTGTTTCCACCTCATCAGGGCTGTACATCACTTCGTTACCAGCAGCGAATATTTTTTTGCATACACATAACCCCGCCCTCCCTCTACGGGTCTACATGTGGGCTCCTACCGCCTCCCAATACACACAGTGGCTCTGCTCCCTTGCTCACACACCACAACAGGGGACGCATCGACCTACATGACAACGGACAACCTACACTGCACCGCTCATGTCACGTGTACATTAGACAACGACCAAACTGCGTTGTTTTCGGTTGATGACTCGGTCCCGCACGTCTCCTTGGTAAAACCACGGGGTTCCCAGTGGACAGATACGGGTCCACTCGCGCGACAAGCTTCTCTGGCGTCAGATTGGCTTCCCGCCGACTCTTCCCGCGACTGGTACCCCTCACTAAAATTATACCGGGTAGACGTCAGCGCCACCGTTGCGGTGACGCCACGAATGTTGGCTCTTTCCGCCCCCTCACCATCAGTGACTGAGGCCCATACACACACACACACACTGCACTTGCTCCGCAGCTTCACAACATCCCCTCCCATCTTTGGGCTGACGGGAAATAGGATGTAGGTCTCATACGTAATTGTGAGCCCGTCATCATTACCCCGAAATCCGACTTCCGTCCCCACCAACCTCAGTACCCTTTGAAACCGGAAGCGGTTAATGGCATCTGCCCTGTATTCAATGCCTTGCGTGTCAAGGGCATAATTGTCCCTTGCCCCACCTCCCCGGTTTCCACTCCCATCTTCCCCGTGAAGAAGATACGCCCACCCGGACAGCCCACTGAATGGAGGTTCGTTCAAGACCTTCAGGCAGTAAATGCAGCTGTCAGGGCCCGCACGCCCTGCGTCCCCAATCCCTACACCCTTATGTCTCAGGTTCCCCCTTCTGCACGGCGGTATACCGTTGTGGACCCTGCCAACGCTTTCTTCAGCGTCCCTGTTCTGGTTTGCGTTCCTATTTGACGGTCGGCCTTACACATGGACAAGGCTGTGTCAGGGCTATTGTGAAAGCCCCACGATCTACAACGCGGCGCTTCGAGACAGCCTTAGCACACTTACGCTGACGCGCGGCTCAACCCTATGGCAGTACGTCGACGACCTCCTGCTTTGTGCCCCCACCACAACGCAGTGCAGCCGTGACTCGGTCTCTCTCTTACGCCATCTGGCCCAAGAAGGTCGCCAAGCTAGTCTCTCCAAACTCCAATTTTGTCAACAACACGTCACTTTCCTCGGACACACGGTCCTGTAACTGTAACCCTAACCCGTCTCTGGAAAAAACACACTGTCCCTTTTTTTCTTTTTTTTTTCTTTTTTTCTCCCCCTTTCTGTTTTTTTCCGTCTATGGGGAGGGCGCTCGTTTGCCGGATGTCGCGTCACGTTTCCCGTGACAACGGCGTGGGGGGCCGCCTTTTCCGGAGAGCGTGCCATCTACCGGAGGTGGTGTCATATTTCCCAGTTTATATTTAGAGGCGGAGCTCCATTCTCTCTTTTCGACGGAGTCCGGCAGAACTACGTCGCCCGCTGTTCGGTGAGTTGGACTAATGTTGGCTTTTTTTTTTGACTGTTAATTTGATTTTTACGAGCCTTAGAAGGCCACCGAGATGCCGCCCGGTCATTTTATTGTTGGAGGGAAATGTATGGTGAAAAAGGCGTTCTGTTAGTGGGATGTGTGAATAAACTATGTGTGGTGTCCCGTGGTTTGCGTGTATAACTATGCGTGAGTGTTTTTAGCCTATGTGTGGTGCGGTATGCAAATGACCAGGAGGTGTTGAAAAAATGTGCGTGCACCTGGCAAGAAAGTCCAGTCCGTGATCCAAGAGGGGTTGTCCGAGAAAGTCCAGGTCCGAGATCCGGGAAGTCGAGTCCGAAAGGAGGGTTCCAGATAGAGGGACAAGGGGGGAGATCGCAGGAGAGGTCCGGGGAGAAAACGTGAAGGTCGCTGGGGACGAGGGAGACGCGGGGAGCCGTGGAAATCGCGGAGGGAGAGTCTTGGGAGGAAACAGAGACAGGAAGGTAAGACACTGGGGAATAAACAGAATGCAAGGAACGCTGGAGGGCTTGTCAGAACTTTACCGCAGGGTTCAGTACGTCGAAGCACAGAGAGACGTTCTGGGAGGCTTCTTGTAGAAGGCTGCCTGATTGCCACAGGTGTGCCTGATGGATGATGGCAAACACCTGGTGCAGTGCAGCGCTCGGGATGTTTCCGGCACGTCCGAGCTGGGGGAGTGGCTTGAACGTGCCGGGGAGGCAGCTCGGGGCGGTGTAACCACAACAGGACCCCCCCTCCTACGGGAGACACCGGGCGACCGTCCGATGGCGTTGGGGTGGGCCCGATAGAACTCCTCCAGGAGTGCGGGGTCGGCCAGGTAGGACCGGGGAACCCAGCTGCGGTCCTCGGGCCCATAGCCAACCCAGTCCACCAGGTATTGGTACCCACGCCCCCGGCGGCGTACGGCGAGCAGCTGGTCGACATCCCAGACCATGTCACCACCGTCGAGGATCCTGGGGGGTGGAGGAGCTTGGACAGGGGGAGACAGGGGGCTGGTGGCTACCGGTTTGAGGCGCGAGACATGGAAGACGGGATGGATCTTGAGTGAGGTAGGGAGATGGAGACGCACCGCCGAAGGGTTGACGATGCGGTCGATGGTGTAGGGACCGACGTAGCGGGGAGCCAGCTTCCGGTTGATGGTAGGGAAGGGCAGGTCCCGGGCCAGGAGCCATACCTTCTGGCCAGGTCGATAAGCTGGAGCCGGCACTCTCCGCCGGTTGGCGCTGCGCCGGGCCCGCTCTGTAGCTCGCAACAGAGCGGCCCGGGCGGTCTTCCAAACGAGATGGGCCTTCGTGGACGGGACCGCCACCTCCAACTCCTGATGGGGGAACAGAGGAGGTTGATAGCCAAGAGAACACTCGAAGGGGGACAAACCGGTAGCCGAACTCTCCATGGAGTTGAACGAGTACTCCACCCAGGGCAGGTACTTGCTCCAGGAGGCGGGGTTGCTGGTGGTAACGCAACGCAAAGCCGCCTCCAGGGCTTGATTGGCCCGCTCTGCCTGCCCATTGGTCTGGGGGTGATACCCGGAGGAGAGGCTGACCGTGGCCCCAATCCCCTTACAGAAGGCCTGCCATACCTTCGAAGTGAACTGGGGACCACGGTCAGAGACAATGTCCAGGGGAATCCCATGGGGTCGGACGAAGTGGGAGACGAGAAGGTCCGCCGTCTCGGCTGCAGAGGGGAGTTTGGTGAGGGCAACAAAGGGGACGGCCTTGGAAAACCGGTCGACAATGGTCAGAATGGTGTCATTGCCTTGCGACACGGGGAGGCCAGTTACAAAGTCCAAGGCAATGTGGGACCAAGGTCGGCCGGGGACAGGAAGGGGGCGCAGGAGACCTGCTGGAGGGCGATGGAGAGCCTTGCTGCGGGCGCAGGTGGTGCAGGCTGCCACGAATTCTCTGGTGTCTGCCTCCATGGTGGGCCACCAGAAACCCCTGCGGATGAAGGCCGCCGTTCGGTAGACACCGGGGTGGCAAGCAAGATGGCTGGAGTGGCCCCACTCCAGCACCTGGGGCCGGACACAGGGAGGCACAAATAGCCGGTTCCGGGGTCCATTGCGTGGGTCGGGTTGGGCGCGCTGGGCCCTTCTCACCACCGATGGCCCAGGTGACGACACCCACCACCCGGGCCGGGGGAAGGATGGTGTCTGGGGCGTCAGGGGACCCCTCGGGAAACAGACGGGAGAGGGCGTCTGCCCTGACGTTCTTGGTGCCCGGGCGGTAGGTGAGGGTGAAGTCGAACCGGCTGAAGAAGAGAGCCCAGCGCGCCTGCCTGGGGTTGAGCCTCTTAGCCGTCCGCACGTAGGTCAGGTTCTTGTGATCGGACCATACGATGAACGGCTGCCCTGCTCCCTCCAGCCAGTGTCTCCACTCCTCTAGGGCGGCGTGGACGGCCAGCAACTCCCTGTTGCCGATGTCGTAATTCTTCTCCGCAGGACTGAAACGCCGGGAGAAGAAGGCGCACGGGTGGATCTTCTGGTCCTCCTCCGACCGCTGGGAGAGGACGGCTCCGATGCCCGTGTCCGATGCGTCCACCTCCACGATGAACTGCCTGCACGGGTCCGGGTGGGCGAGCACCGGAGCCGTTGTGAACAGCCTCTTCAGGGCCAAAAGGCGGCTTCTGCCTCCGTGGTCCAGGAGAAGGGGCGGAGGTTGGAGGTGAGTGCAGTGAGGGGGGCGGCCACACGGCTGAACCCCCTGATGAAGCGCCGGTAGAAGTTTGCAAACCCCAGGAAGCGCTGGAGTTGCGTCCTGTTAGTGGGCCGTGCCCACTCCTCCACCGCTCGGGTCTTCCTGGGGTCAGTGCGGACGAGCCCCTTCTCCACGATGTGGCCAAGGAACTCCACGGAGGCGGAGTGGAACACGCACTTCTCGGCTTTCACGAAGAGCCTGTTCTCCAGCAGCCGTTGGAGGACCAGGCGGACATGCTGGTGGTGTTCCTCCTCAGTCCTGGAGAACACGAGGATGTCATCCAGGTACACCACCGCGAACGTGTTCAGCATGTCCCGGAGCACGTCGTTGACCAACGCCTTGAAGACGGCCGGGGCGTTGGTGAGGCCGAAGGGCATAACGAGGTATTCGAAATGCCTTAGGTGGGTGTTGAAGGCCGTCTTCCATTCATCCCCTTCCCGGATGCGCACCAGGTGGTACGCGCTGCGCAGGTCCAGCTTCGTGAACACCGTGGCGTGAGTGAGTAGCTCGAACCTGGAACTCATAAGGGGGAGTGGATATTTATTTTTCACCGTGATGTTATGTAGCATTCGATAATCTATGTAAGGCCTCAGGCTGCCCTCCTTCTTTGCCACAAAAAAGAAGTCCGCTGCCACCGGGGAAGACGAGGGCCTTATGATTCCTGAGGCCAGGGACTCTGTGATATAATTGCGCATAGCCTCCTTCTCCGGGACGGAGATGTTATGCAACCGACCGGTGGGAAGGGCGGCCCCGGGAAAGAGATCAATGGCACAATCATAGGGACGGTGAGGGGGGAGGGAAAGTGCACTGTCTTTACTAAATCTACTACTACTTTCGGCTGCTCCCGTTAGGGGTCGCCACAGCGGATCATCCGTTTCCATTTCTTCCTGTCTTCTGCGTCTTCCTCTGTCACACCAGCCACCTGCATGTCTTCCCTCACCACATCCATAAACCTCCTCTTTGGCCTTCCTCTTCTCCTCTTCCCTGGCAGCTCCATATTCAGCATCCTTCTCCCAATATACTCAGCATCTCTCCTCCACACATGTCCAAGCCATCTCAATCTTGCCTCTCTTGCTTTGTCTCCAAACCGTCCAACCTGAGCGGTCCCTCTAATATAATCGTTCCTAATCCTGTCCTTCTTCGTTACTCCCAGTGAAAATCTTAGCATCTTCAACTCTGCCACCTCCAGCTCCGCCTCCTGTCTTTTCGTCAGTGCCACTGTCTCCAAACCATATAACATAGCTGGTCTCACAACCATCTTGTAAACTTTCCCTTTAACTCTTGCTGGTACCCTTCTGTCGCAAATCACTCCTGACACACTTCTCCACCCACTCCAACCTGCCTGCACTCTCTTTTTCACCTCTCTACTGCACTCCCCGTTACTTTGGACAGTTGACCCCAAGTATTTAAACTCAGATGTCTTTGTCACCTCCACTCCTTGCATCCTGACCATTCCACTGTCCTCTCTCTCATTCACGCATAGGTATTCCGTCTTGCTCCTACTGACTTTCATTCCTCTTCTCTCTAGTGCATACCTCCACCTCTCCAGGCTCTCCTCAACCTGCACCCTACTCTCACTACAGATCACAATGTCATCCGCGAACATCATCGTCCATGGAGACTCCTGCCTGATCTTGTCCGTCAACCTGTCCATCACCATTGCAAACAAGAAAGGGCTAAGAGCCGATCCTTGATGTAATCCCACCTCCACCTTGAACCCATCCGTCATTCCAACCGCACACCTCACCATTGTCACACTTCCCTCATACGTATCCTGCACCACTCCTACATACTTCTCTGCAACTCCTGACTTCCTCATACAATACCACACCTCCTCTCTCGGTACTCTGTCATAAGCTTTCTCTAAATCTACAAAGACACAATGCAACTCTTTCTGGCCTTCTCTATACTTCTCAATCAACATTCTCAAAGCAAACATCGCATCTGTGGTGCTCTTTCGTGGCATGAAACCATACTGCTGCTCGCTGATCGTCACCTCTCCTCTTAACCTAGCTTCTATTACTCTTTCCCAAATCTTCATGCTGTGGCTGATCAACTTTATACCTCTGTAGTTGTTACAGTTCTGCACATCGCCCTTGTTCTTGAAAATCGGTACCAGTATGCTTCTTCTCCACTCCTCAGGCATCCTCTCACTTTCCAGGATTGTGTTAAACAATCTAGTTAGAAAGTCCACTGCCATCTCTCCTAAACATCTCCATGCCTCCACAGGTATGTCATCAGGACCAACTGCCTTTCCATTCTTCATCCTCTTCATAGCTGCCCTCACTTCCTCCTTGCTAATCCGCTGAACTTCCTGATTCACTATCCCTACATCATCCAACCTTCTCTCTCTCTCATTTTCTTCATTCATCAGCCCCTCAAAGTATTCCTTCCACCTTCTTAGCACACTCTCCTCGCTTGTCAGCACATTTCCATCTCTATCCTTGATCGCCCTAACTTGCTGCACATCCTTTGCAGCTTGGTCCCTCTGTCTAGCCAATCGGTACAAGTCCTTTTCTCCTTCCTTAGTGTCTAATCTGTCATACAACTCACCATACGCCTTTTCCTTTGCCTTTGCCACCTCTCTCTTTGCTTTACGCTGCATCTCCTTGTACTCCTGTCTACTTTCTTCATCTCTCTGACTATCCCACTTCTTCTTTGCCAACCTTTTCCTCTGTATAATTTGCTGTACTTCCTCATCCCACCACCAAGTCTCCTTGTCTTCCTTTCTCTGTCCTGATGACACACCAAGTACCTTCCTAGCTGTCTCCCTCACTCTTTCTGCAGTGGTTTTCCAGCCATCTGGCAACTCTTCACTACCACCCAGTGCCTGTCTTAACTCCTGCCTGAACTCCACACAACAGTCTTCCTTCTTCAACTTCCACCATTTGATCTTCGGCTGTGTCTTCACTCGCTTCCTCTTCTTGGTCTCCAAAGTCATCCTACAGACCACCATCCGATGCTGCCTGGCTACGCTCTCCCCTGTCACCACCTTGCAGTCTCCAATCCCTTTTAGATGGTGCCTTCTACATAAGATATAGTCCACCTGTGTGCACTTCCCTCCACTCTTGTACGTCACCCTGTGTTCCTCCCTCTTCTTGAAATATGTATTCACCACAGCCATTTCCATCCTTTTCGCAAAATCGACCACCATCTGTCCTTCCACATTTCTCTTCTTGACTCCATACTTTCCCATCACCTCCTCATCACCTCTGTTCCCTTCACCAACATGTCCATTGAAGTCCGCTCCAATCACCACTCTCTCCTCCTTGGGTACCCTCTCCACCATGTCGTCCAACTCATTCCAGAATTCTTCTTTTTCATCCATCTCACACCCAACTTGCGGGGCATATACGCTGATAACATTCAGCAATAAACCTTCAATTTCCAGCTTCATACTCATCACTCTGTCTGACACTCTCTTCACCTCCAGCACGCTCTTGACATACTCTTCCTTCAGAATTACCCCTACCCCATTTCTCCTCCCATTCACACCATGGTAGAAGAGTTTGAACCCACCTCCGATACTCCTGGCCTTACTCCCCTTCCACCTGGTCTCTTGCACACACAGTATGCCTACCTTTCTTCTTTCCATCATGTCAGCCAGCTCTCTCCCTTTACCAGTCATAGTGCCAACATTCAAAGTTCCAACTCTCAACTCCACATGCCTACCCTTCCTCCTCTCTAGCTGCCTCTGGACATGCTTTCCTCCTCTCCTTCTCCTTCGCCCAACAGTAGCATAGTTTCCACCGACACCCTGCTGGTTAACAGTACCGGTGGCGGTCGTTGGTAACCCGGGCCTCGACCGATCCGGTATGTAAGTCTTATTTATGATCCGCATATTTGATTTGGCAAAGATTTTACGCCGGATGCCCTTCCTGACGCAACCCTCCCCATTTGTCCGGGCATGGGACCGGCACTAAGGATGCACTGGCTTGTGCATCCTCAGTGGCTGGGTTGCACTGTCTTTACTAAATAAATACAGGGGCTAAATCGTGATAAATGGGAGGAACACCAGTGAGATCCGTGGGAGGAGGCACGGGTCTGAGGCCGCTGGACGGGGAGTGGGCGGAGCGAAGGCAGTTGGCATGACACGCAACGCTCCAACCCAAAATCCGCCCAGTAGACCAAGAGATGTAGGGATCGTGCCGTTCCAACCACGGTCTTCCTAACACCAGGGGCGCTGTGGGGGCGTGCAAAACCAAGAAACGGATAGCTTCCACGTGATTACCCGAAAGGGTGAGGGTGAGGGAAGCAGTGCTATGTGTGATCTTACCAAGTGAACGACCATCTAGGGCTTGGGCTGTGAGGGGTGTGTCTAGGGGGACGAGTGGAATGCCGGCCTGCCGGGCCAGCGAGATGTCCATCAAACACTCGTCCGCCCCCGAATCCAGGAGTGCACCAACAGACAGTGAGTCGTTACCCCAGGTGAGAGTGACCGGAAAAAGGTGGTTGTGCTCCTTCTTGGGCTGGGGCTGAGGAAGGGTCGTCAGGCTCACTAGGACACCCCTCACTAGTGAGCCGGGCCTTTTTGGGCGAGTCGGGCAGGCCTTGATGTAGTGGCCCGACCTCCCGCAGTAGAGGCAGAGGTGGCCACGCATCCTCTGCTCCCTAACCTCCAGCGGGAGCCGTGACCGACCCAACTGCATGGGCTCCTCCTCCGGCCTGGATCCAGAAGCCACCCAGGGTTGCGAGGGGGAGTGTGAGGGTGGAGAGAGCCCACGGGACGCTGACCCAGGGAAGGCACCGGTAGAACGGACGGGGGTTGGTCTATGGGAGGGGCCAGCGCGAGGGGCGCGTTCCTGGCGCCGCTCCTGCAGCCGTTCGTCCATCTGGAGGGCGAGGGTGACGAGCTCGTTGAAGAAGGCAGGGCGGTCCCGAACGATGAGATCTTTGATGGGGTCGCTCAGCCCCCTCCTGTTCGCGCACTTGAGCGCAGTGTCATCCCACCCACTGTCTGCCGCGAGTATACTTACCTCCAAGGAATAATCTGCCACCGACCTGGCTCCCTGTTGGATGGAATGGAGGCGGCCGGCAGCGTCCTGCCCGTCAGCTGGGTGGTCGAACACCAGATTGAACTCGCGGCGGAAGGCACAATAGTCCGAGGCGAGCTGCTCGGTATGGCCTACCGCCGCTATGGCCCAGCTGAGGGCTTGGCCGGTGAGGAGGGACATGACAAGGGCTACCTTGGTCTCTCCTGTCCTATACCTGGCTGGCTGGTGTTTGAACAGGAGCTCACACTGACCAAGGAAACCCCTGCACAGCTCGAACTCCCCACCGAAGGCCTTCGGGCAGGGGAGGTTAGGCTCGCACCAGGGGTCCAGTGGGGGTTGACTCGGAGGAGGGGGAACGTCGGGACCAGGAACGGGGAAACAGAAGGCCGAGCTGGGGGCAGAGACCGAGGCCAGGGCAGGGTGGTCACTCATCCTGGAGACCGCTGTGGAGAGTGCAGGGATCTGCGCGGTGAGGGCATCTAACGCGCTCGTCGCGGCCTCGGAGCCGGACTGAAGATCGCTGACCTCTCCGGTGACACGGGTGAAGGCAGTAGTAAGCTCTGAGCGGAGAGAGGCAAGTTGGCAACTGTGACTTCTTACTACTGCCTCTAGGGGGACGGGGCTCTGGGGCGTCACAGGGACCGTCCGCTCCTTGGGTTTGCCTGGGTCCATAATGGCTCCGACGTTCTGTTGTGCTCGCGCACCAGAACCTGACCCGTGTGGCGAAACCCAAGACAGACAGACACGAGATGACTTCTAAATCTACAAAGGGGGGTTTTATTGTGGGAGGGAAATGTATGGTGAAAAAGGCGTTCTGTTAGTGGGATGTGTGAATAAACTATGTGTGGTGTCCCGTGGTTTGCGTGTATAACTATGCGTGAGTGTTTTTAGCCTATGTGTGGTGTGGTATGTAAATGACCAGGAGGTGTTGAAAAAATGTGCGTGCACCTGGCAAGAAAGTCCAGTCCGTGATCCAAGAGGGGTTGTCCGAGAAAGTCCAGGTCCGAGATCCGGGAAGTCGAGTCCGAAGGGAGGGGTCCAGATAGAGGGACAAGGGGGGAGATCGCAGGAGAGGTCCGGGGAGAAAACGTGAAGGTCGCTGGGGACGAGGGAGATGCGGAAATCGCGGAGGGAGAGTCTTGGGAGGAAACAGAGACACGAAGATAAGACACTGGGGAATAAACAGAATGCAAGGAACGCTGGAGGGCTTGTCAGAACTTTACCTCAGGGTTCAGTACGTCGAAGCACAGAGAGACGTTCTGGGAGGCTTCTTGTAGAAGGCTGCCTGATTTCCACAGGTGTGCCTGATGGATGATGGCAAACACCTGGTGCAGTGCAGCGCTCGTCTCCTCAGAGCGCGAGCCGAGCGCTGGGATGTTTCCGGCACGTCCGAGCTGGGGGAGTGGCTTGAACGTGCCGGGGAGGCAGCTCGGGGCGGTGTAACCACAACACTCACCTCTGCAAACATTTCCTGGTCGGCCTGCAGGACGGAGTTAGGAAAGCCATAGAAACACACTGCGTAGGATACGGAAAGAGACGACTGGAAGACTTGCTGAGACATGCTGATCATGCCCACGATCAAATGCAGAAAAAGGAAGAAGAACAGAAGGCAAGTCAGGCTCAGGACAAACATCGCACCTCTCTCTCTCTCCTCCATGGTGCCGCAGCGGCTTCCTTCACCCTACTAACCTGTGCAACAGGACAGACCCGGGGACCGTTCACGATGTCAGAACCCGTGACAACACGCCCAGCCCAGCGGCCCCCAACCGGGTGACGACTGCTGCTTCACATGTGGCCAGCCCGGTCACTGGGCTGAAGACTGTCCACTCCGTCAAGGGCATCAACCAAAGGCGCGGAAGAGGCCGAGGATGGAGCAACGGACCTCACAACCAGTGGGCCCCACGGGGAGGCTCATACCGGGGTTCGGACTGACAGGCGACACGGGAGGAGGAGGTGGGGGTCCTGGACACATCTGCTGCCACATCAGGTCGTATGAATGCACAGACACAACCAAATACACTGATTTGCAATGAAGACTCTGCTTTGCTGTTAGCTTCCCCAGTTGGACAGTATGTATCTCATGAGCTAGCTTTCCGAAAACTGCCAATGATAACCTTGCGTCTTGCAAATGCTGAGCTGCCTTTCTTGTTAGACACGGGAGCCACACGAACGGTGGTGAGAACCGCCTATCGGCCGGCCACGGTTAACACGGAGCGGCCAAACGGTCCTCTCCACTGTTGCGAGTGGTACGTGTGTCACGGAGCCATTATCCATTCCTGTGCGCTTGTTTGCCTGGATGACAGCTCATCAACAAAATTGCCTGTTTTAATTTCTGATAACTGCCCATTTAATTTGCTGGATAGAGATGGCATGATCCAACTGGGCATCTCTGTTGTTTCCACCTCATCAGGGCTGTACATCACTTCGTTACCAGCAGCGAATATTTTTTTGCATACACATAACCCCGCCCTCCCTCTACGGGTCTACATGTGGGCTCCTACCGCCTCCCAATACACACAGTGGCTCTGCTCCCTTGCTCACACACCACAACAGGGGACGCATCGACCTACATGACAACGGACAACCTACACTGCACCGCTCATGTCACGTGTACATTAGACAACGACCAAACTGCGTTGTTTTCGGTTAATGACTCGGTCCCGCACGTCTCCTTGGTAAAACCACGGGGTTCCCAGTGGACAGATACGGGTCCACTCGCGCGACAAGCTTCTCTGGCGTCAGATTGGCTTCCCGCCGACTCTTCACGCGACTGGTACCCCTCACTAAAATTATACCGGGTAGACGTCAGCGCCACCGTTGCGGTGACGCCACGAATGTTGGCTCTTTCCGCCCCCTCACCGTCAGTGACTGAGGCCCATACACACACACACACACACACTGCACTTGCTCCGCAGCTTCACAACATCCCCTCCCATCTTTGGGCTGACGGGAAATAGGATGTAGGTCTCATACGTAATTGTGAGCCCGTCATCATTACCCCGAAATCCGACTTCCGTCCCCACCAACCTCAGTACCCTTTGAAACCGGAAGCGGTTAATGGCATCTGCCCTGTATTCAATGCCTTGCGTGTCAAGGGCATAATTGTCCCTTGCCCCACCTCCCCGGTTTCCACTCCCATCTTCCCCGCGAAGAAGATACGCCCACCCGGACAGCCCACTGAATGGAGGTTCGTTCAAGACCTTCAGGCAGTAAATGCAGCTGTCAGGGCCCGCACGCCCTGCGTCCCCAATCCCTACACCCTTATGTCTCAGGTTCCCCCTTCTGCACGGCGGTTTACCGTTGTGGACCTTGCCAACGCTTTCTTCAGCGTCCCTGTTCATCCTGACGGCCAGTTCTGGTTTGCGTTCCTATTTGACGGTCGGCCTTACACATGGACAAGGCTGTGTCAGGGCTATTGTGAAAGACCCACGATCTACAACGCGGCGCTTCGAGACAGCCTTAGCACACTTACGCTGACGCGCGGCTCAACCCTTTGGCAGTACGTCGACGACCTCCTGCTTTGTGCCCCCACCACAACGCAGTGCAGCCGTGACTCGGTCTCTCTCTTACGCCATCTGGCACAAGAAGGTCACCAAGCTAGTCTCTCCAAACTCCAATTTTGTCAACAACACGTCACTTTCCTCGGACACACGGTCCTATAACCCTAACCCGTCTCTGGAAAAATAACCCTGTCCCCTTTTTTCTTTTTTTCTCCCCCTTTCTGTTTTTTTCCGTCTATGGGGAGGGCGCTCGTTTGCCGGATGTCGCGTCACGTTTCCCGTGACAACGGCGTGGGGGGCCGCCTTTTCCGGAGAGCTTGTCATCTACCGGAAGTGGTGTCATATTTCCCAGTATATATTTAGAGGCGGAGCCTCATTCTCTCTTTTCGTCGGAGTCCGGCACAGAGCTACGTCGCCCGCTGTTCGGTGAGTTGGATTAATGTTGGCTATTTTTTCGATTGTTAATTTGATTTTTACGAGCCTTAGAAGGCCACCGAGATGCCGCCCGGTCGTGAAAAGTCTAAGCCCTCGCCTGAAGAAGGTTCCATAAAACCGAAATGTCGCGCGACTTTCGTTGGTGGGGGACTGTGGCCGCCATCTAAACATCTTGTTTGATGGACAGTGTACAAGGTTAATTCCAATTTATTTGGGAATGCAGATTTAAATTTCTAACCTATTGTAAACGTTTGAACTACAAACGTTTGGACTGACACAGATTTACTATCTGTCGCAATTGTTGAGATTTAGCGGCGTTGTGAACGCCACCCATAAATGACGAGATGACACAAATGTTCGTTGACAATGTATTTCCTCCTGTACACAAGATAACATTAGCTGTTTCCAAACTGTACATGAGCTAACATAAGCTGGTCGTTTGGTTGACTGATACACGGCTAGCTGTACACACAGCTTGCTGAACAACAGCGTGCTGAATGACGTGATGCTGACCACAGCTGTGGGACCATACACTGGCTGTACACGTGCTGTACACGTGCAGTACTGAGCTGTGATGATGCTGGTTCTACAACGTTTCCACTTTATCGCATTTAAATTAACCGTTTCCACTTTATCGCATTTAATTAACTCTTGTATTTTTCGGGAGCTCAACTCCATGCAACCATGTGCTTCGTTTATTTCCACCGTTCAGAATCGCCTGCGCTGCATGATGACGTCATCTATGCGCCTCATATTACTGAGATTGGTGCCTCCATGGCTCCACCTGCTGGCCAGGCGGTCATACAATCATCCAATCTACTGTACATAACGTACACCTATTATGCCAGCGCCTGACGAGTGGCCGGATGGGGGGGTACCCTTTCCCCTGGCTTAACCCCAATCTTAACCTTAAACCCGAATTCTGCCAGGTAACCCTAGTTGTGACTTGAACCCTGGAAAGGTAACAAGAAGCCCTAGTTGAGGTTTTAACCCTTGAGGGATAAGATAGAAAAAGACACACAATTTTTTTTTCTTTAAATGGCGGGGGGGAACGAGAAGACCGCCTATTCTGTCCTACGTATTTGTGTCCATGTATAGACAGGCGGACAGATAGCCAACATGAAGAATCCCAAAGAAATACAGAGTCCCAGTCCAAGTTGAGGAACTTTACTGAAGAACTTTGAGAATTCAAACCTTTTTGTAAAACTGTATAGGGGGGCAATACAGAGAAAGAATGTTTCAATAAACATTGCATAAATTATAAAATGTTATCACATGTCTATGACATAACTACATAACATATGTAAATAACTGCACATGACTGCATGTAAATAATAATTGTAGGCTACATAACTGCATGTAAATAGCTGCACATAACCTAGGAATGACGAAATCACACATGAATTATGAATGACTTATGAACTAATTGTAAATAATGTACATATGACATAGATCTACTACTTTTGGCTGCTCCCGTTAGGGGTCGCCACAGCGGATCATCCGTTTCCATTTCTTCCTGTCTTCTGCGTCTTCCTCTGTCACACCAGCCACCTGCATGTCTTCCCTCACCACATCCATAAACCTCCTCTTTGGCCTTCCTCTTCTTCTCTTCCCTGGCAGCTCCATAATCAGCATCTCTCCTCCACACATGTCCAAGCCATCTCAATCTTGCCTCTCTTGCTTTGTCTCCAAACCGTCCGACTTGAGCGGTCCCTCTAATATAATCGTGCCTAATCCTGTGCTTCTTCGTCACTCCCAGTGAAAACCTTAGCGTCTTCAACTCTGCCACCTCCAGCTCCGCCTCCTGCTGTCTTTTCGTCAGTGCCACTGTCTCCAAACCATACAACGTAGCTGGTCTCACAACCATCTTGTAAACCTTCCCTTTAACTCTTGCTGGCACCATTCTGTCGCAAATCACTCCTGACATTCTTCTCCGCCCTACCTGCACTCTCTTCTTCACCTCTCTCCTGCACTCCCCGTTACTTTGGACTGTTGACCCCAAGTATTTAAAGTCATATGCCTTCGTCACCTCCACTCCTGACCATTCCACTGTCTTCCCTCTCTTTCACACACAGGTATTCCGTCTTGCTCCTACTGACTTTCATTCCTCTTCTCTCCAGTGCATACCTCCACATCTCCAGGCTCTCCTCCACCTGCACCCTACTCTCGCCACAGATCACAATGTCATCCGCGAACATCATCGTCCATGGAGACTCCTGCCTGATCTCATCCGTCAACCTGTCCATCACCATTGCAAACAAGAAGGGGCTCAGAGCCGATCCTTGATGTAATCCCACCTCCACCTTGAACCCATCTGTCACCTCGCCACTGTCACACTTCCACGTGCATATCCTGCACCACTCCTACATACTTCTCGGCAACTCCCGGCTTCCTCATACAATACTACATCTCCTCTCTCGGCACCCTGGCTTATGCGTTCTCTAAATCTACAAAGACACAATGTAACTCCTTCTGGCCTTCTCTATACATCTCCATCAACATTCTCAAAGCAAACATCGCATCTGTGGTGCTCTTTCGTGGCATGAAACCATACTGCCGCTCGCTAATCGTCACCTCTCCTCCTCTTAACCTAGCTTCGATTACTCTTTCCCAAATCTTCATGCTGTGGCTGATCAACTTTATACCTCTGTAGTTGCTACAGTTCTGCACATCGCCCTGGTTCTTGAAAATCGGTACCGGTATGCTTCTTCTCCACTCCTCAGGCATCCTCTCCCTTTCCAAGTTTGAGTTAAACAATCTAGTTAAAAACCCCACTGCCATCTCTCCTAAACATCTCCATGCCTCCACAGGTATGTCATCGGGACCAGCTGCCTTGCCACTCTTCATCCTCTTCATAGCTGCCCTCACGTCCTCCTTGCTAATCCACTGCACTTCCTGATTCACTATCCCCACATCATCCAACCTGCTCTCTCTCTCTCATTTTCTTCATTCATCAGCCCCCCAATGTACTCCTTCCACCTTCTCAGCACACTCTCTTCGCTCGTCAGCACATTTCCATCTCTATCCTTCATCACCCTAAGCTGCTGCACATCCTTTGCAGCTCGGTCCCTCTGTCTAGCCAATCGGTACAAGTCCTTTTCTCCTTCCTTAGTGTCTAACCTGTCATACAACTCACCATACGCCTTTTGCCTTTGCCACCTCTCTTAGCTTTACGCTGTGTCTCCTTGTACTCCTGTCTACTTTCTTCATCTCTCTGACTATCCCATTTCTTCTTTGCCAACCTCTTCTTCTGTATACTTTGCTGTACTTCCTCACTCCACCACCAAGTCTCCTTGTCTTCCTTCCTCTGTCCTGCCGACACACCAAGTACCTTCCTAGCTGTCTCCCTCACTATTTCTGCAGTGGTTGCCCAGCCGTCCGGCAACTCTCCACTATCCACCCAGTGCCTGTCTTAACCCCTGCCTGAACTCCACACAAGTTTTCCTTCTTCAACTTCCACCATTTGATCTTCGGCTCTGCCTTCACTCGCTTCCTCTTCTTGCTCCTCTAAAGTCAAGTTTTATTTTTATTTCAGTGAACTGAAATGTTTTTTTTTCTTCTCTTTTCACACCTGGTTTTAGTTCAGTTTTAGTGAACTACAATAACCTTGAGCTGGATCATGATCTGCTATTATAGACCATACTATACTGGTCTACCTGGGACTGCATCGTAGGTGAGGTCTGTTTGGGTCCTGCTCAAGTCCCACAGTGTCTATAGAGAGAAGAAGATGACAGTTAAGATACAAATGGGTCACTTCCATCAGCCTCCACTGATTCCCAGGGCAAATTAGCATGCTTTTTAACAAAAGCTATCGCCGCATGCTACCCCAAAAATGAAAACGCGCACGCAGAGCAACAGCCTACTTAGCAAGTTGGCTAACGTTGATTAGGTAAAAGCTAACTTACACAGCGACGCTCAGCTTTACTTGTAACTTAACACAACAAAACAACAAAACGTCTAGTGCAGCAGCACGTCTAGTACTGTTACCTCTCCAGCGTCGCGGCTCCGAACCGTAGTTGGAAGCCTCTGGTGGGTGTCTCGCTAGTCTATTTAGCTTAGCCTGGCTCGTAGCTGGTAACAACTTCATAAAGAGTCCGGACCAACTCTGCAGTGGAGAACGGGCCGGCCACTGCACTGCACTGCAGTCCCATTTAACACACGGCAGCCTCCCTCCCTCCCTCCCTCCCTCCCTCCCTGTGATGCATACAAATCATCACTGGTAACGGTGGCTACCTTCCTATCTGTCGGCAAACTAGCGTCTCCGCGGCTGCGGCTACAAACAGAAAATACACAGACACACACACACACACACACACACGGCTGCGTCTACATCACCCCCCCACACACACACACACAATACCCACTAAGCCCTCTCCTTAAAGGGGCAAGGCACAGCTTGCATCAAAACGTATATGATTAATACTCACACTTTATTAATCTTGTAGGATGTGCCAGTGCTGCCGTGTCCAGGCTGTCCGCGCGCGTTGTTTGTGGCGCTTGCTTGACAGTACAACCTCCGGGTCAGCAAAAACGACTGTAACAAGGGTGTACCGGGGGTCGCTGCTCAACACACACAGTCCGCACAACAGTCGCAAATAAATGACTGACATCATTTTTTATTTTTGTTTTGTTTTTGTTTGTTTTTTTTGGGGGGGGGGCAGGGGCTTCATATGCAATGGCTCCTCCCAGTGTAACGGGGCCAAATGGGTTGACATAAAATTAACATGATGATATTTTGACGTGGTCAAATAATGGACTTCTCAGCAAACCTTTCAGAGTTAGCAAGCAAGCTTTTAATGACCGCAAGCCAAGCTAGTCATAACAGTCACAAATTCGTTTTGGTCTCAGCTTGATCCTTTTCTTGGCCCCAGAAGCGACCTTATCTATTTGCCTACTCTTTACCCTCATGGTGGGAAATAGCATGTTGTCTAATCAACTTCTCTCGTAACGTCCCCATCACCTTGCACCGCATCCCCGCTATCTGTAACAGATATGCCCGTTTTTAACGTGTTCAATAGCCCACAACATAACCAAAACATCGACATTTCAGTTGCATCGTGGGTAACATGCAAATGAACTTGGAGCAGGAACACTCTAGTTGAATTCGCTACACTGCCTCCTTCCTTGAAAGACCAACGTCCCGTTGGCCTAACCCAAATCCCATGTGGAGGGGTCCATCCACCATGAGGGTTTCTTCCGCCGAGCAGCTCTCCCATCCCGGGCTGCTCCTTGCCGCGGGCTGCTGATGGATGACGGGGGCGGCTCTGCATCCGCTGGGTCTGAGCCCCCACCGTCGACGTCGACGTCACCGCTGTTTCCATTCCTGGCCAGGGAGGGCAGCTCTGTAAACCCAGTGTCCCCGCCCCCTCCCTGGCCCAAAACAAGGTGCTCTAATGGTAGCTCCTTGCTGACATCCAGGGAGGTTGGCTTTGATCCAGCAGTGTCCTTACCCCCTCCCTGGACCCCGGTAGCCTGGTCTGTACTAAGTAAGGTGCGAGGCAATCTTGGTGAAGGATGACTATCCGAGGGCGGCTGTGGAGCTTCACTCTATAGATGACCTCTGAGATCCTCTTCAGGATGAGGCAGGGCCCCTCCCAGTTGCTGTTCAGCTTTGGGGACCGTCCCTTCGTTCGCCGTGGGTTATACACCCATACGTTGTCCCCCTGCTGGTACTCTTTGCAGTGGCAACGTACATCATAGGCTCTCTTCTGCCTTTCCCCTGCAGAAGCCATATTTTCTGGAGCCAGCTGATGAGGAGCCTCCATCCGGTCCTGTAGTGCGTCTACATAGTCCTGGCCCGGCGGCACTCGTACTGGTGGGTTTGGCGGCTTGCCAAAGACCAGATCCACAGGCGTCTGTAGCTCCCGAGCAAACATCAGTGCAGCTGGTTGTAGTGATATAACGCCATGTATATCCACTGGAACTACAATAGGTGTTATGTACTACCCGGACTGTTATTATGGTTACACCACTACCACGTATGGTTATTACGTCTGCCTACTGAGCCACGATTAAACCTGAGTTCTATAACCCGGTGTGGTCATTGATCCTCGACCAATACTACTCCAAGTATTACTTCACCCGCCAGTGAAAAAGGGGTTACATAAGTTTCACTGTTTGCATCCACACAGTAAAAAGTGATCATATGCTGCCATTCAATTAAAGCGTGTTTTTTATTTGATTGGACCCGATATAATGGTATTTATGATATTTTGGGTCTATATATGTATTAAAATCACTTTAATTCAATGGAAATCAGGGCCTCATTGGTTCAATGTATTTGACTGACTTAAAACCAAAGACTATTTTTCCATCCAGTATGTCACGTGACTACTGACGTAGCCAAACTTTGGTTCTCAAAATCTCTTGATTTTATGCCATTTTTCTTTTCACTGCTTGGAGCCCTGAGGAGAAGTCAAGTTCACGGCCAACTTGTGCCAAGTGCCAATTTCTCGGTAAGAAGTGAGCCGAAGCGCGAAAAAGCCCAGTAAACATTGAATATCGACATGTTTTTGTAACATTTTGGCACACTCGGGTGTGATTTTTAAGTGACTGATTAAAGCTAATTATAACGTTATCGCACGGCAGTTTATACGTTCATAGCTAGCTAGCCTGGCTAGGAAACGACTAGCTAGCATAAGCTAGCTAACGTTAGTTAGCGAATTTTTTTTTTTAAAGTTAGCGAATATTGCCACGTTATCACACCGACAACCAACCGAGCGATTGGCTACGCCTGACGTTAGAAGACAGACCTGCTGCTAGCTGCTATAAACGGGGCCTGCTAATTCTAGCTAGCCACACAGTCTCGCTTGCTTAATTCCGGTTTAACGTTAGCCGCTCACCTGCTTGCATAACGATATCGGAGATGTCTATATACATGTAACGTTACATCCAGATGTCATTTTAATGTGTGCGAATTTTCACTAGCTCACGTTAGCTTATGCTAGCTTGTCAGTCCCACGCCAAGGCAAATGCTATCTAGCTAGTTGGCTTGTTGAATTTTCTACTTGGAATCATTTAATATCGTCAGTTTCGATGCATGTGAGCCTAATGTTTATTGAACGATTATGCTCGTCACTATTAAGCACCCGTAGCTAAGCAGCACAAGAGATTCACTTCTTGTACTAGCTAACGTTAGCTAGCACTAGCAACATGTGTAGGTAGGCCTCGTGCAGCACATTGTGAACGGCTCTTAGCTACAAACCGAGGCTTATGCTGCATGAATGCCCGGTGCGACACATGTGAACGGTGTTTGCTAAATCAAGGGCTGAAAGGGGTTGTTACTTCCAATGGGAAACGCTGGTAAGCCCCTTGTTATGTCTGCACACATCGACAGTGCTGCATTTGATTTGGTGCTGTTCTATTGTGCTGGGATCGCTTGGTGATGCCTGCGGGCTCTGGGTTGTTTGATCGGGTCTGCCTGTGATGCTGTGTCAGTCTAAATAAAGAATGCAACGTAGAGGTTGTGTCGAGCGACAGCGCTGTGTCCTGACGTGATTTCTCAATACAATATTGGCGACGAGGATGGCTGATATCTCTCTCCCACCACCTGCCCCCTTCCTGGCGTTACCTGGCGAGCCTCCGGTACCATGGACTCGCTGGCTACATAGTTTTGAAAATTACATCATCGCCTCAGGGCTCGACGACGTGAGCCAGGCTAGGAAGACGGCTCTGTTGCTACACTGCTTGGGAGCAGAGGGTCATCGTGTGCTCGGGACTCTGGGGAACGTCACAAACTTTGACGAAGCTGTGGGACTTATGAGCACCCATTTCGCTGCTCCACAGAGTGCCCTCCTTCGGCGATTTATATTCCGTCAGCGACACCAACTGCCTGGTGAGTCTGTGCGGCAGTACGTAGCTAATTTGCGAGGGCTAGCTAGCTCATGCAAGTTTGGCGCGCTTCAGGACGAGATGGTTCGCGACCAGCTAATCGAACACACCAACAACGCAAAGGTACGTGAGACTCTCCTGCTGGAAAAAGACGATCTGCTGCTGTCCAGAGCAATTACCATCGCACTACAGGTTGAGGGAGCAGCTGAGTGTGCTGCTATGCTAAATACACAGCAAGTGGCCACCTCCAGTCAAGCTGCCAACGACTCCTCCCTCTACTCACGGCTGCCCCTCGGGACGCAACCCAGCCAGAGCGAGGCGGTCGTCGACGTAGAAGTCGCGTTCCACTAAGTGCTTGGCATCCATTCCGTGTTCCCTGGAGCTGTGTTCTGCTGCTCGGTGAAGTCCATAGATGGCGACAGCTGGGGATGGTGAGTTGCCGAATACGTGGACTTTCATGCGATACTCGGCAATCTCTCGGTTGGGGTCGTTGTTGTTGAACCACAGGAAACACAAGAAATCTCTGTTGTCTTCTCGAACGACGAAGCTGTGAAACATCTGCTCGATGTCCGCTATGACAGCCACTGTTTCTCTTCGGGAGCGCAGCAAGACTCCCAGCAAGCTGTTGTTCAGATCCGGGCCGGTAAGTAGCACGCACATCGTTCAGGGAGATGCCGTGATGTTGAGCGCTGGAATCGAAGACAACCCTGATCTTGTCTGGCTTTTGAGGATGGTAGACGCCGAAGATAAGTAAGTACCAGCACTCACTTCCCTCCGGTAGTGGTGGGGCCAACTCAGCCTGGTCGTGATCAAAGATGTTTTGCATGAAGGTGTGACGAAGTCGGCTTTCATCTTAGGCTTTCTTTCCAGGGTGCGGCGGGGAGAGGTAAGTCTGCTGAGAGCTTGGTCTCGATTGTTCGGGAGCCGTCGACGAGGGGATCGGAATGGGAGAGGCGCCACCCAGCTGTTTGTGTCGTCCATCACCATCTCTCTGTCCATGAACTCCAGGAACAGACGATCTTCGATGGAAAGCCCCACTTTGTCGTCATCAGGGACTGGGGTGTCATGTTTGATGCTGTAAGGAGGAACCTTTCCTTGACCTGGAGACGGTTGGGGCACAGAGTGAGGAGAGATGGCCTTCCGTTTTCGAGCACGCTGGTGCGATAGGAAGTCACAGCTGCTGGCTTGTGGGCTGAACCCAGGCACACGTCCCCTATAACCACCCAACCCAGGTCTAGACGTTGGGCATAGGGGGCGCTGGGAGGACCATTGCGTTGCTCCCTGACTTTGTGGACCTGAAGGATGTGGCGTCCCAGAAGTATCAGGATCTGGGCTTCAGGGTCCAGGCGAGGGATTCTGCGAGCGATGGACTTCAGGTGGCTGTGGTGCTGTGCAGCTTCTGGGGTCGGGATTTCTGACCGATCGTCAGGCATATGGTTGCACTCAATGAGTGTTGGAAGCAGCACACTTGTTTTTTCCATCCAACGACTCCGCCAAGAACCCTGTGGCTCTTCCTCCAGATGTATCGGTGACTCCTGCACATGTACGCAGGGTGTACGGTGAGTCTGAACCTCTGATTTGGATGAGGTAGAAGAAATCAGACCTCGCCAGAGATCTGTTGCTCTGGTCGTCCAGGACGATGTAGACGTTACTAGCTCTGTCTGGGTGTGCTGTGCATTTAGAGGTGACTGCTGGTGGAGGCGCCTCCTCTTCACTCTCCCCGCCATGCTCTGAGGTGGGGTCCTTGTCTTTTTTATCCCGTGGAGGAGGTCCAGGGTGGAGCGCCGCTATGTGGTCATCGCTCTCACATTCGCTGCACTTCAAAGTTGCCTTACAGTTCTTCGCCAAGTGAGTTGTGGAGGAGCAACACCTGTAGCAGGCACCATTCTCTTTCAGAAAGGCTTTGCGCTCCTCAAGAGACTTGCTTCGAAAACCCCGACATTTCTTTAGAGGATGGCGCTTCTGATGGATGGGACATTGTTTCCCTTTGTCGCCAGGCATGCTGCTCGAACTGCGTGACTGAGAAGCTGAGCGGTTTGTTGAGACCTCTGTCTTGTGGGTGGAGACATTCGTTTTGGCGTGTCTTGATTCCTTTTCTGATCGCTCATGTTTTGAGAACCCTGTGGAGGACTTGCTGGACGTTTTCGAGGGAGCTGAAGGGAGAGTAAAGCTGGGGTCGTTTCTTCTGTGTGCCTCGCTGCAGAGGAAGTCTGCGAAGAAGGTGAATGGGGGGGGGGCATGGTGCTGCTCTTTGTACTGGGAACCCTTAGTTATCCACCTCTCTTGTAGACTGTGTGGCAGCTTCTCAACGATCGGGTTGACACCCCTGGCGGTGTCCAGGTACGAGAGCCCCGGCAGGTAGCCCTCACACTTAGCAGAGTCTAACTCCATCAGCAGGTCTCCCAGTTCCCTCAACTTTACGGGGTCTTTCTGAGAGATTTTTGGAAAGTTCTCTATCCTCTCGAAGAGCGCTCTCTCGATCACTTCAGGGGAGCACTCTTCTAGGCGTTCCCAGACATGTTGTAGGCCCACTACAGGGTCGGCGACGTGCACATAGCGAATCCTTGTAACGTGCTCTGAGAACTCTTTTCCTAACGACTTTGTCAAGAGGTCGAGCTCCTTGCTGGCAGTTAAGTTCAGTCCTTCAATGGCGTTGAAGAAAGAGGACTTCCATGCCCAATAATTTTCTGGGCGCTCGTTGAACTGGATGAGACCGGAATTCACAAGCTCTCGGCGCACCAAGTACCTCGCAATGTCATTCGTACCAGTCGTGTCATGACGATGTGGCTGCGGTGAGGCTCTGAGAGGAGAGTGGTGCAGCTGAGCAGGAGGAGGCTGAGAAGGGGAGAGCTGAGCAGGATGTTGGTGATGTATGTGGAGTACAAAATGTTCTCCATATGCACTCCGTATGTACTCTGTAGTTTTCCACTTGTCTGTGTGTATGAAACTTCTCACTCACTGCAGACACACATAACCATTGTTCTCATGCGTACCTTCCATGGGGCCACATAGCAACTGTTACTATGCTTGCCTCCCCATTGCCGCATCCCAGGAACGGCCAGGTACAGCAAAAGACAAGTGCAACAGGCGTACAGACACTCACGAGGCACAGAACGTGATTAACGTAGATGTTTCCTTCATTCCTTTGTAAGATTACACCTTAGTTGACGCAGGAAACATAGTGTATGACGCGACGGACTGTTGTATAAAAAACCACTATCTCCAGCTCAGAGGCAGAGCATATCCTCACAGACGAACCTCTGTGTGGCCTTATGTCTCTCCATCTGCAGATGCATTAAAGATTCTCTGTTTGCTTCAATATTTGTCCGATGATTATTCTCCCCAGAGGTTGCTGGGGCAAGAGCCCATTAAAAGGATAAAGGAAAATCCACAACAATTTGGTGTCAGAAGCGGGATCTCACGTCGCCCCGCCAGACGGACAACCGGCTGACTGATCATCTCGGGACAAGAACATAGTCACCGATCTCCCAATAACCTCACCAGGTTTGAGAAGAAGAAAGGGAGAGGCGGGTGGTCCGTTTGTTCGGTGTCGCTGAGATCCCTCAGCAAAACCCTGGGAGATTCATCGCACGGGTAAGCAGAATTCTTTAAAGGATAAAATGATCATTTAAAACGCGTACTATTGAAACCAGATGAGGTCGTGCACTGACAATTAAGCGGCTGTTCACCCTCGGTCTCGCACTAATAGAAGTGGTCATTTGGTAGGATCAAGTGAATTTTGAGGGGAAAAAAAGAAAATAAAAGGGAAAAAAGGGCAGTAAACCGCCCCCGATAGATATGGAGGGTCCGATCTATCAGATAATGAGTGATAAGGAAATATGGTGAAGACTCGGTAAAATATATTTTAAACTGGATGCAGGATCATGGGTTTCCTGTTGAAGGAACTTTGAGCAAGAATAAACTAATGAAAGTCCGACAGTCCATGGAAAAGGGAAAAGCGAAGGTCTTAGAAAGGAAAAAGATTCCTACAACATGGTTAGAGTATATGGCAGAGCAAGAAAGAATTTTGGGAATGTGGGAGAAAGAGTGTGAAAGTAGGGAAAGAAAAAGGCTACAGAGGACTATGACGCGCAGCGACGACTCGGACAAAGACAGAGATACGACAGCTCACGTATCAACCAAAGACCCGTTCTCACACACCTCTCCTAATCCATCTCTGACATCCACCCCTCCGCCATACTCACATGGCAGCCAGCCTCTCTCTCTCCTTTTGTCTTCCTTATATCCGCAGCTCATAGCGATGTCTCTGGGACACCCCTCTGACGACTCCGGGTGCGTCCAACAACCTGTCCAACAACGCGGCGCCATGAGACCGATCCTGGGACCACCACCGACACCCCGTCTGACACCACCACCACCACCAACACCCCAACCGCCACCAGTTCTCTCTCCCCCGTCCACGGCGAGAGGCCAATGGGAAACTCACCTCTGCAAACATTTCCTGGCCGGCCTGCAGGACGGAGTTAGGAAAGCCATAGAAACACACTGCGTAGGATACGGAAAGAGACGACTGGAAGACTTGCTGAGACATGCTGATCATGCCCACGATCAAATGCAGAAAAAGGAAGAAGAACAGAAGGCAAGGCAGGCTCAGGACAAACATCGCACCTCTCTCTCTCTCCTCCATGGCGCTGCAGCGGCTTCCTTCACCCTACTAACCTGTGCAACAGGACAGACCCGGGGACCGTTCACGATGTCAGAACCCGTGACAACACGCCCAGCCCAGCGGCCCCCAACCGGGTGACGACTGCTGCTTCACATGTGGCCAGCCTGGTCACTGGGCTGAACCCTGTCCACTCCGTGAAGGGCATCAACCAAAGGCGCGGAAGAGGCCGAGGATGGAGCAACGGACCTCACAACCAGTGGGCCCCACGGGGAGGCTCATACCGGGGTTCGGACTGACAGGCGACATGGGAGGAGGAGGGGGGGGTCCTGGACACATCTGCTGCCACATCAGGTCGTATGAATGCACAGACACAACCAAATACACTGATTTGCAATGAAGACTCTGCTTTGCTGTTAGCTTCCCCAGTTGGACAGTATGTATCTCATGAGCTAGCTTTCCGAAAACTGCCAATGATAACCTTGCATCTTGCAAATGCTGGGCTGCCTTTCTTGTTAGACACTGGAGCCACACGAACGGTGGTGAGAACCGCCTATCGGCCGGCCACGGTTAACACGGAGCGGCCAAACGGTCCTCTCCACTGTTGCGAGTGGTACGTGTGTCACGGAGCCATTATCCGTTCCTGTGCGCTTGTTTGCCTGGATGACAGCTCATCAACAAAATTGCCTGTTTTAATTTCTGATAACTGCCCATTTAATTTGCTGGATAGAGATGGCATGATCCAACTGGGCATCTCTGTTGTTTCCACCTCATCAGGGCTGTACATCACTTCGTTACCAGCAGCGAATATTTTTTTGCATACACATAACCCCGCCCTCCCTCTACGGGTCTACATGTGGGCTCCTACCGCCTCCCAATACACACAGTGGCTCTGCTCCCTTGCTCACACACCACAACAGGGGACGCATCGACCTACATGACAGCGGACAACCTACACTGCACCGCTCATGTCACGTGTACATTAGACACCGACCAAACTGCGTTGTTTTCGGTTGATGACTCGGTCCCGCACGTCTCCTTGGTAAAACCACGGGGTTCCCAGTGGACAGATACGGGTCCACTCGCGCGACAAGCTTCTCTGGCGTCAGATTGGCTTCCCGCCGACTCTTCACGCGACTGGTCCCCCTCACATTCGTGGCGCCACCGTTGCGGTGACGCCACGAATGTTGGCTCTTTCCGCCCCCTCACCGTCAGTGACTGAGGCCCATACACACACACACACACACACACACACACACACACACACACACACACACACACTGCACTTGCTCCGCAGCTTCACAACATCCCCTCCCATCTTTGGGCTGACGGGAAATAGGATGTAGGTCTCATACGTAATTGTGAGCCCGTCATCATTACCCCGAAATCCGACTTCCGTCCCCACCAACCTCAGTACCCTTTGAAACCGGAAGCGGTTAATGGCATCTGCCCTGTATTCAATGCCTTGCGTGTCAAGGGCATAATTGTCCCTTGCCCCACCTCCCCGGTTTCCACTCCCATCTTCCCCGCGAAGAAGATACGCCCACCCGGACAGCCCACTGAATGGAGGTTCGTTCAAGACCTTCAGGCAGTAAATGCAGCTGTCAGGGCCCGCACGCCCTGCGTCCCCAATCCCTACACCCTTATGTCTCAGGTTCCCCCTTCTGCACGGCGGTTTACCGTTGTGGACCTTGCCAACGCTTTCTTCAGCGTCCCTGTTCTGGTTTGCGTTCCTATTTGACGGTCGGCCTTACACATGGACAAGGCTGTGTCAGGGCTATTGTGAAAGCCCCACGATCTACAACGCGGCGCTTCGAGACAGCCTTAGCACACTTACGCTGACGCGCGGCTCAACCCTATGGCAGTACGTCGACGACCTCCTGCTTTGTGCCCCCACCACAACGCAGTGCAGCCGTGACTCGGTCTCTCTCTTACGCCATCTGGCCCAAGAAGGTCACCAAGCTAGTCTCTCCAAACTCCAATTTTGTCAACAACACGTCACTTTCCTCGGACACACGGTCCTATAACTCTAACCCTAACCCGTCTCTGGAAAAAACACACTGTCCCTTTTTTTCTTTTTTTTTTCTTTTTTTCTCCCCCTTTCTGTTGTTTTTCCGTCTATGGGGAGGGCGCTCGTTTGCCGGATGTCGCGTCACGTTTCCCGTGACAACGGCGTGGGGGGCCGCCTTTTCCGGAGAGCGTGCCATCTACCGGAGGTGGTGTCATATTTCCCAGTTTATATTTAGAGGCGGAGCTCCATTCTCTCTTTTCGACGGAGTCCGGCAGAACTACGTCGCCCGCTGTTCGGTGAGTTGGACTAATGTTGGCTTTTTTTTTTGATTGTTAATTTGATTTTTACGAGCCTTAGAAGGCCACCGAGATGCCGCCCGGTCATTTTATTGTTGGAGGGAAATGTATGGTGAAAAAGGCGTTCTGTTAGTGGGATGTGTGAATAAACTATGTGTGGTGTCCCGTGGTTTGCGTGTATAACTATGCGTGAGTGTTTTTAGCCTATGTGTGGTGCGGTATGTAAATGACCAGGAGGTGTTGAAAAAATGTGCGTGCACCTGGCAAGAAAGTCCAGTCCGTGATCCAAGAGGGGTTGTCCGAGAAAGTCCAGGTCCGAGATCCGGGAAGTCGAGTCCGAAAGGAGGGTTCCAGATAGAGGGACAAGGGGGGAGATCGCAGGAGAGGTCCGGGGAGAAAACGTGAAGGTCGCTGGGGACGAGGGAGACGCGGGGAGCCGTGGAAATCGCGGAGGGAGAGTCTTGGGAGGAAACAGAGACAGGAAGGTAAGACACTGGGGAATAAACAGAATGCAAGGAACGCTGGAGGGCTTGTCAGAACTTTACCGCAGGGTTCAGTACGTCGAAGCACAGAGAGACGTTCTGGGAGGCTTCTTGTAGAAGGCTGCCTGATTGCCACAGGTGTGCCTGATGGATGATGGCAAACACCTGGTGCAGTGCAGCGCTCGGGATGTTTCCGGCACGTCCGAGCTGGGGGAGTGGCTTGAACGTGCCGGGGAGGCAGCTCGGGGCGGTGTAACCACAACAGGACCCCCCCTCCTACGGGAGACACCGGGCGACCGTCCGATGGCGTTGGGGTGGGCCCGATAGAACTCCTCCAGGAGTGCGGGGTCGGCCAGGTAGGACCGGGGAACCCAGCTGCGGTCCTCGGGCCCATAGCCAACCCAGTCCACCAGGTATTGGTACCCACGCCCCCGGCGGCGTACGGCGAGCAGCTGGTCGACATCCCAGACCATGTCACCACCGTCGAGGATCCTGGGGGGTGGAGGAGCTTGGACAGGGGGAGACAGGGGGCTGGTGGCTACCGGTTTGAGGCGCGAGACATGGAAGACGGGATGGATCTTGAGTGAGGTAGGGAGATGGAGACGCACCGCCGAAGGGTTGACGATGCGGTCGATGGTGTAGGGACCGACGTAGCGGGGAGCCAGCTTCCGGTTGATGGTAGGGAAGGGCAGGTCCCGGGCCAGGAGCCATACCTTCTGGCCAGGTCGATAAGCTGGAGCCGGCACTCTCCGCCGGTTGGCGCTGCGCCGGGCCCGCTCTGTAGCTCGCAACAGAGCGGCCCGGGCGGTCTACCAAACGAGATGGGCCTTCGTGGACGGGACCGCCACCTCCAACTCCTGATGGGGGAACAGAGGAGGTTGATAGCCAAGAGAACACTCGAAGGGGGACAAACCGGTAGCCGAACTCTCCATGGAGTTGAACGAGTACTCCACCCAGGGCAGGTACTTGCTCCAGGAGGCGGGGTTGCTGGTGGTAACGCAACGCAAAGCCGCCTCCAGGGCTTGATTGGCCCGCTCTGCCTGCCCATTGGTCTGGGGGTGATACCCGGAGGAGAGGCTGACCGTGGCCCCAATCCCCTTACAGAAGGCCTGCCATACCTTCGAAGTGAACTGGGGACCACGGTCAGAGACAATGTCCAGGGGAATCCCATGGGGTCGGACGAAGTGGGAGACGAGAAGGTCCGCCGTCTCGGCTGCAGAGGGGAGTTTGGTGAGGGCAACAAAGGGGACGGCCTTGGAAAACCGGTCGACAATGGTCAGAATGGTGTCATTGCCTTGCGACACGGGGAGGCCAGTTACAAAGTCCAAGGCAATGTGGGACCAAGGTCGGCCGGGGACAGGAAGGGGGCGCAGGAGACCTGCTGGAGGGCGATGGAGAGCCTTGCTGCGGGCGCAGGTGGTGCAGGCTGCCACGAATTCTCTGGTGTCTGCCTCCATGGTGGGCCACCAGAAACCCCTGCGGATGAAGGCCGCCGTTCGGTAGACACCGGGGTGGCAAGCAAGATGGCTGGAGTGGCCCCACTCCAGCACCTGGGGCCGGACACAGGGAGGCACAAATAGCCGGTTCCGGGGTCCATTGCGTGGGTCGGGTTGGGCGCGCTGGGCCCTTCTCACCACCGATGGCCCAGGTGACGACACCCACCACCCGGGCCGGGGGAAGGATGGTGTCTGGGGCGTCAGGGGACCCCTCGGGAAACAGACGGGAGAGGGCGTCTGCCCTGACGTTCTTGGTGCCCGGGCGGTAGGTGAGGGTGAAGTCGAACCGGCTGAAGAAGAGAGCCCAGCGCGCCTGCCTGGGGTTGAGCCTCTTAGCCGTCCGCACGTAGGTCAGGTTCTTGTGATCGGACCATACGATGAACGGCTGCCCTGCTCCCTCCAGCCAGTGTCTCCACTCCTCTAGGGCGGCGTGGACGGCCAGCAACTCCCTGTTGCCGATGTCGTAATTCTTCTCCGCAGGACTGAAACGCCGGGAGAAGAAGGCGCACGGGTGGATCTTCTGGTCCTCCTCCGACCGCTGGGAGAGGACGGCTCCGATGCCCGTGTCCGATGCGTCCACCTCCACGATGAACTGCCTGCACGGGTCCGGGTGGGCGAGCACCGGAGCCGTTGTGAACAGCCTCTTCAGGGCCAAAAGGCGGCTTCTGCCTCCGTGGTCCAGGAGAAGGGGCGGAGGTTGGAGGTGAGTGCAGTGAGGGGGGCGGCCACACGGCTGAACCCCCTGATGAAGCGCCGGTAGAAGTTTGCAAACCCCAGGAAGCGCTGGAGTTGCGTCCTGTTAGTGGGCCGTGCCCACTCCTCCACCGCTCGGGTCTTCCTGGGGTCAGTGCGGACGAGCCCCTTCTCCACGATGTGGCCAAGGAACTCCACGGAGGCGGAGTGGAACACGCACTTCTCGGCTTTCACGAAGAGCCTGTTCTCCAGCAGCCGTTGGAGGACCAGGCGGACATGCTGGTGGTGTTCCTCCTCAGTCCTGGAGAACACGAGGATGTCATCCAGGTACACCACCGCGAACGTGTTCAGCATGTCCCGGAGCACGTCGTTGACCAACGCCTGGAAGACGGCCGGGGCGTTGGTGAGGCCGAAGGGCATAACGAGGTATTCGAAATGCCTTAGGTGGGTGTTGAAGGCCGTCTTCCATTCATCCCCTTCCCGGATGCGCACCAGGTGGTACGCGCTGCGCAGGTCCAGCTTCGTGAACACCGTGGCGTGAGTGAGTAGCTCGAACGTGGAACTCATAAGGGGGAGTGGATATTTATTTTTCACCGTGATGTTATGTAGCATTCGATAATCTATGTAAGGCCTCAGGCTGCCCTCCTTCTTTGCCACAAAAAAGAAGTCCGCTGCCACCGGGGAAGACGAGGGCCTTATGATTCCTGAGGCCAGGGACTCTGTGATATAATTGCGCATAGCCTCCTTCTCCGGGACGGAGAGGTTATGCAACCGACCGGTGGGAAGGGCGGCCCCGGGAAAGAGATCAATGGCACAGTCATAGGGACGGTGAGGGGGGAGGGAAAGTGCACTGTCTTTACTAAATCTACTACTACTTTCGGCTGCTCCCGTTAGGGGTCGCCACAGCGGATCATCCGTTTCCATTTCTTCCTGTCTTCTGCGTCTTCCTCTGTCACACCAGCCACCTGCATGTCTTCCCTCACCACATCCATAAACCTCCTCTTTGGCCTTCCTCTTCTCCTCTTCCCTGGCAGCTCCATATTCAGCATCCTTCTCCCAATATACTCAGCATCTCTCCTCCACACATGTCCAAGCCATCTCAATCTTGCCTCTCTTGCTTTGTCTCCAAACCGTCCAACCTGAGCGGTCCCTCTAATATAATCGTTCCTAATCCTGTCCTTCTTCGTTACTCCCAGTGAAAATCTTAGCATCTTCAACTCTGCCACCTCCAGCTCCGCCTCCTGTCTTTTCGTCAGTGCCACTGTCTCCAAACCATATAACATAGCTGGTCTCACAACCATCTTGTAAACTTTCCCTTTAACTCTTGCTGGTACCCTTCTGTCGCAAATCACTCCTGACACACTTCTCCACCCACTCCAACCTGCCTGCACTCTCTTTTTCACCTCTCTACTGCACTCCCCGTTACTTTGGACAGTTGACCCCAAGTATTTAAACTCAGATGTCTTTGTCACCTCCACTCCTTGCATCCTGACCATTCCACTGTCCTCTCTCTCATTCACGCATAGGTATTCCGTCTTGCTCCTACTGACTTTCATTCCTCTTCTCTCTAGTGCATACCTCCACCTCTCCAGGCTCTCCTCAACCTGCACCCTACTCTCACTACAGATCACAATGTCATCCGCGAACATCATCGTCCATGGAGACTCCTGCCTGATCTTGTCCGTCAACCTGTCCATCACCATTGCAAACAAGAAAGGGCTAAGAGCCGATCCTTGATGTAATCCCACCTCCACCTTGAACCCATCCGTCATTCCAACCGCACACCTCACCATTGTCACACTTCCCTCATACGTATCCTGCACCACTCCTACATACTTCTCTGCAACTCCTGACTTCCTCATACAATACCACACCTCCTCTCTCGGTACTCTGTCATAAGCTTTCTCTAAATCTACAAAGACACAATGCAACTCTTTCTGGCCTTCTCTATACTTCTCAATCAACATTCTCAAAGCAAACATCGCATCTGTGGTGCTCTTTCGTGGCATGAAACCATACTGCTGCTCGCTGATCGTCACCTCTCCTCTTAACCTAGCTTCTATTACTCTTTCCCAAATCTTCATGCTGTGGCTGATCAACTTTATACCTCTGTAGTTGTTACAGTTCTGCACATCGCCCTTGTTCTTGAAAATCGGTACCAGTATGCTTCTTCTCCACTCCTCAGGCATCCTCTCACTTTCCAGGATTGTGTTAAACAATCTAGTTAGAAAGTCCACTGCCATCTCTCCTAAACATCTCCATGCCTCCACAGGTATGTCATCAGGACCAACTGCCTTTCCATTCTTCATCCTCTTCATAGCTGCCCTCACTTCCTCCTTGCTAATCCGCTGAACTTCCTGATTCACTATCCCTACATCATCCAACCTTCTCTCTCTCTCATTTTCTTCATTCATCAGCCCCTCAAAGTATTCCTTCCACCTTCTTAGCACACTCTCCTCGCTTGTCAGCACATTTCCATCTCTATCCTTGATCGCCCTAACTTGCTGCACATCCTTTGCAGCTTGGTCCCTCTGTCTAGCCAATCGGTACAAGTCCTTTTCTCCTTCCTTAGTGTCTAATCTGTCATACAACTCACCATACGCCTTTTCCTTTGCCTTTGCCACCTCTCTCTTTGCTTTACGCTGCATCTCCTTGTACTCCTGTCTACTTTCTTCATCTCTCTGACTATCCCACTTCTTCTTTGCCAACCTTTTCCTCTGTATAATTTGCTGTACTTCCTCATCCCACCACCAAGTCTCCTTGTCTTCCTTTCTCTGTCCTGATGACACACCAAGTACCTTCCTAGCTGTCTCCCTCACTCTTTCTGCAGTGGTTTTCCAGCCATCTGGCAACTCTTCACTACCACCCAGTGCCTGTCTTAACTCCTGCCTGAACTCCACACAACAGTCTTCCTTCTTCAACTTCCACCATTTGATCTTCGGCTGTGTCTTCACTCGCTTCCTCTTCTTGGTCTCCAAAGTCATCCTACAGACCACCATCCGATGCTGCCTGGCTACGCTCTCCCCTGTCACCACCTTGCAGTCTCCAATCCCTTTTAGATGGTGCCTTCTACATAAGATATAGTCCACCTGTGTGCACTTCCCTCCACTCTTGTACGTCACCCTGTGTTCCTCCCTCTTCTTGAAATATGTATTCACCACAGCCATTTCCATCCTTTTCGCAAAATCGACCACCATCTGTCCTTCCACATTTCTCTTCTTGACTCCATACTTTCCCATCACCTCCTCATCACCTCTGTTCCCTTCACCAACATGTCCATTGAAGTCCGCTCCAATCACCACTCTCTCCTCCTTGGGTACCCTCTCCACCATGTCGTCCAACTCATTCCAGAATTCTTCTTTTTCATCCATCTCACACCCAACTTGCGGGGCATATACGCTGATAACATTCAGCAATAAACCTTCAATTTCCAGCTTCATACTCATCACTCTGTCTGACACTCTCTTCACCTCCAGCACGCTCTTGACATACTCTTCCTTCAGAATTACCCCTACCCCATTTCTCCTCCCATTCACACCATGGTAGAAGAGTTTGAACCCACCTCCGATACTCCTGGCCTTACTCCCCTTCCACCTGGTCTCTTGCACACACAGTATGCCTACCTTTCTTCTTTCCATCATGTCAGCCAGCTCTCTCCCTTTACCAGTCATAGTGCCAACATTCAAAGTTCCAACTCTCACCTCCACATGCCTACCCTTCCTCCTCTCTAGCTGCCTCTGGACATGCTTTCCTCCTCTCCTTCTCCTTCGCCCAACAGTAGCATAGTTTCCACCGACACCCTGCTGGTTAACAGTACCGGTGGCGGTCGTTGGTAACCCGGGCCTCGACCGATCCGGTATGTAAGTCTTATTTATGATCCGCATATTTGCTTTGGCAAAGATTTTACGCCGGATGCCCTTCCTGACGCAACCCTCCCCATTTGTCCGGGCTTGGGACCGGCACTAAGGATGCACTGGCTTGTGCATCCTCAGTGGCTGGGTTGCACTGTCTTTACTAAATAAATACAGGGGCTAAATCGTGATAAATGGGAGGAACACCAGTGAGATCCGTGGGAGGAGGCACGGGTCTGAGGCCGCTGGACGGGGAGTGGGCGGAGCGAAGGCAGTTGGCATGACACGCAACGCTCCAACCCAAAATCCGCCCAGTAGACCAAGAGATGTAGGGATCGTGCCGTTCCAACCACGGTCTTCCTAACACCAGGGGCGCTGTGGGGGCGTGCAAAACCAAGAAACGGATAGCTTCCACGTGATTACCCGAAAGGGTGAGGGTGAGGGAAGCAGTGCTATGTGTGATCTTACCAAGTGAACGACCATCTAGGGCTTGGGCTGTGAGGGGTGTGTCTAGGGGGACGAGTGGAATGCCGGCCTGCCGGGCCAGCGAGATGTCCATCAAACACTCGTCCGCCCCCGAATCCAGGAGTGCACCAACAGACAGTGAGTCGTTACCCCAGGTGAGAGTGACCGGAAAAAGGTGGTTGTGCTCCTTCTTGGGCTGGGGCTGAGGAAGGGTCGTCAGGCTCACTAGGACACCCCTCACTAGTGAGCCGGGCCTTTTTGGGCGAGTCGGGCAGGCCTTGATGTAGTGGCCCGACCTCCCGCAGTAGAGGCAGAGGTGGCCACGCATCCTCTGCTCCCTAACCTCCAGCGGGAGCCGTGACCGACCCAACTGCATGGGCTCCTCCTCCGGCCTGGATCCAGAAGCCACCCAGGGTTGCGAGGGGGAGTGTGAGGGTGGAGAGAGCCCACGGGACGCTGACCCAGGGAAGGCACCGGTAGAACGGACGGGGGTTGGTCTATGGGAGGGGCCAGCGCGAGGGGCGCGTTCCTGGCGCCGCTCTTGCAGCCGTTCGTCCATCTGGAGGGCGAGGGTGACGAGCTCGTTGAAGAAGGCAGGGCGGTCCCGAACGATGAGATCTTTGATGGGGTCGCTCAGCCCCCTCCTGTACGCGCACTTGAGCGCAGTGTCATCCCACCCACTGTCTGCCGCGAGTATCCTTACCTCCAAGGAATAATCTGCCACCGACCTGGCTCCCTGTTGGATGGAATGGAGGCGGCCGGCAGCGTCCTGCCCGTCAGCTGGGTGGTCGAACACCAGATTAAACTCGCGGCGGAAGGCACAATAGTCCGAGGCGAGCTGCTCGGTATGGCCTACCGCCGCTATGGCCCAGCTGAGGGCTTTGCCGGTGAGGAGGGACATGACAAGGGCTACCTTGGTCTCTCCTGTCCTATACCTGGCTGGCTGGTGTTTGAACAGGAGCTCACACTGACCAAGGAAACCCCTGCACAGCTCGAACTCCCCACCGAAGGCCTTCGGGCAGGGGAGGTTAGGCTCGCACCAGGGGTCCAGTGGGGGTTGACTCGGAGGAGGGGGAACGTCGGGACCAGGAACGGGGAAACAGAAGGCCGAGCTGGGGGCAGAGACCGAGGCCAGGGCAGGGTGGTCACTCATCCTGGAGACCGCTGTGGAGAGTGCAGGGATCTGCGCGGTGAGGGCATCTAACGCGCTCGTCGCGGCCTGGGAGCCGGACTGAAGATCGCTGACCTCTCCGGTGACACGGGTGAAGGCAGTAGTAAGCTCTGAGCGGAGAGAGGCAAGTTGGCAACTGTGACTTCTTACTACTGCCTCTAGGGGGACGGGGCTCTGGGGCGTCACAGGGACCGTCCGCTCCTTGGGTTTGCCTGGGTCCATAATGGCTCCGACGTTCTGTTGTGCTCGCGCACCAGAACCTGACCCGTGTGGCGAAACCCAAGACAGACAGACACGAGATGACTTCTAAATCTACAAAGGGGGGTTTTATTGTGGGAGGGAAATGTATGGTGAAAAAGGCGTTCTGTTAGTGGGATGTGTGAATAAACTATGTGTGGTGTCCCGTGGTTTGCGTGTATAACTATGCGTGAGTGTTTTTAGCCTATGTGTGGTGTGGTATGTAAATGACCAGGAGGTGTTGAAAAAATGTGCGTGCACCTGGCAAGAAAGTCCAGTCCGTGATCCAAGAGGGGTTGTCCGAGAAAGTCCAGGTCCGAGATCCGGGAAGTCGAGTCCGAAGGGAGGGGTCCAGATAGAGGGACAAGGGGGGAGATCGCAGGAGAGGTCCGGGGAGAAAACGTGAAGGTCGCTGGGGACGAGGGAGATGCGGAAATCGCGGAGGGAGAGTCTTGGGAGGAAACAGAGACACGAAGATAAGACACTGGGGAATAAACAGAATGCAAGGAACGCTGGAGGGCTTGTCAGAACTTTACCTCAGGGTTCAGTACGTCGAAGCACAGAGAGACGTTCTGGGAGGCTTCTTGTAGAAGGCTGCCTGATTTCCACAGGTGTGCCTGATGGATGATGGCAAACACCTGGTGCAGTGCAGCGCTCGTCTCCTCAGAGCGCGAGCCGAGCGCTGGGATGTTTCCGGCACGTCCGAGCTGGGGGAGTGGCTTGAACGTGCCGGGGAGGCAGCTCGGGGCGGTGTAACCACAACACTCACCTCTGCAAACATTTCCTGGTCGGCCTGCAGGACGGAGTTAGGAAAGCCATAGAAACACACTGCGTAGGATACGGAAAGAGACGACTGGAAGACTTGCTGAGACATGCTGATCATGCCCACGATCAAATGCAGAAAAAGGAAGAAGAACAGAAGGCAAGTCAGGCTCAGGACAAACATCGCACCTCTCTCTCTCTCCTCCATGGTGCCGCAGCGGCTTCCTTCACCCTACTAACCTGTGCAACAGGACAGACCCGGGGACCGTTCACGATGTCAGAACCCGTAACAACACGCCCAGCCCAGCGGCCCCCAACCGGGTGACGACTGCTGCTTCACATGTGGCCAGCCCGGTCACTGGGCTGAAGACTGTCCACTCCGTCAAGGGCATCAACCAAAGGCGCGGAAGAGGCCGAGGATGGAGCAACGGACCTCACAACCAGTGGGCCCCACGGGGAGGCTCATACCGGGGTTCGGACTGACAGGCGACACGGGAGGAGGAGGTGGGGGTCCTGGACACATCTGCTGCCACATCAGGTCGTATGAATGCACAGACACAACCAAATACACTGATTTGCAATGAAGACTCTGCTTTGCTGTTAGCTTCCCCAGTTGGACAGTATGTATCTCATGAGCTAGCTTTCTGAAAACTGCCAATGATAACCTTGCGTCTTGCAAATGCTGAGCTGCCTTTCTTGTTAGACACGGGAGCCACACGAACGGTGGTGAGAACCGCCTATCGGCCGGCCACGGTTAACACGGAGCGGCCAAACGGTCCTCTCCACTGTTGCGAGTGGTACGTGTGTCACGGAGCCATTATCCGTTCCTGTGCGCTTGTTTGCCTGGATGACAGCTCATCAACAAAATTGCCTGTTTTAATTTCTGATAACTGCCCATTTAATTTGCTGGATAGAGATGGCATGATCCAACTGGGCATCTCTGTTGTTTCCACCTCATCAGGGCTGTACATCACTTCGTTACCAGCAGCGAATATTGTTTTGCATACACATAACCCCGCCCTCCCTCTACGGGTCTACATGTGGGCTCCTACCGCCTCCCAATACACACAGTGGCTCTGCTCCCTTGCTCACACACCACAACAGGGGACGCATCGACCTACATGACAACGGACAACCTACACTGCACCGCTCATGTCACGTGTACATTAGACACCGACCAAACTGCGTTGTTTTCGGTTGATGACTCGGTCCCGCACGTCTCCTTGGTAAAACCACGGGGTTCCCAGTGGACAGATACGGGTCCACTCGCGCGACAAGCTTCTCTGGCGTCAGATTGGCTTCCCGCCGACTCTTCACGCGACTGGTACCCCTCACTAAAATTATACCGGGTAGACGTCAGCGCCACCGTTGCGGTGACGCCACGAATGTTGGCTCTTTCCGCCCCCTCACCATCAGTGACTGAGGCCCATACACACACACACACACTGCACTTGCTCCGCAGCTTCACAACATCCCCTCCCATCTTTGGGCTGACGGGAAATAGGATGTAGGTCTCATACGTAATTGTGAGCCCGTCATCATTACCCCGAAATCCGACTTCCGTCCCCACCAACCTCAGTACCCTTTGAAACCGGAAGCGGTTAATGGCATCTGCCCTGTATTCAATGCCTTGCGTGTCAAGGGCATAATTGTCCCTTGCCCCACCTCCCCGGTTTCCACTCCCATCTTCCCCGCGAAGAAGATACGCCCACCCGGACAGCCCACTGAATGGAGGTTCGTTCAAGACCTTCAGGCAGTAAATGCAGCTGTCAGGGCCCGCACGCCCTGCGTCCCCAATCCCTACACCCTTATGTCTCAGGTTCCCCCTTCTGCACGGCGGTTTACCGTTGTGGACCTTGCCAACGCTTTCTTCAGCGTCCCTGTTCATCCTGACGGCCAGTTCTGGTTTGCGTTCCTATTTGACGGTCACATGGACAAGGCTGTGTCAGGGCTATTGTGAAAGCCCCACGATCTACAACGCGGCGCTTCGAGACAGCCTTAGCACACTTACGCTGACGCGCGGCTCAACCCTATGGCAGTACGTCGACGACCTCCTGCTTTGTGCCCCCACCACAACGCAGTGCAGCCGTGACTCGGTCTCTCTCTTACGCCATCTGGCCCAAGAAGGTCACCAAGCTAGTCTCTCCAAACTCCAATTTTGTCAACAACACGTCACTTTCCTCGGACACACGGTCCTATAACTCTAACCCTAACCCGTCTCTGGAAAAAACACACTGTCCCTTTTTTTCTTTTTTTTTTCTTTTTTTCTCCCCCTTTCTGTTTTTTTCCGTCTATGGGGAGGGCGCTCGTTTGCCGGATGTCGCGTCACGTTTCCCGTGACAACGGCGTGGGGGGCCGCCTTTTCCGGAGAGCGTGCCATCTACCGGAGGTGGTGTCATATTTCCCAGTTTATATTTAGAGGCGGAGCTCCATTCTCTCTTTTCGACGGAGTCCGGCAGAACTACGTCGCCCGCTGTTCGGTGAGTTGGACTAATGTTGGCTATTTTTTCGATTGTTAATTTGATTTTTACGAGCCTTAGAAGGCCACCGACATGCCGCCCGGTCATTTTATTGTTGGAGGGAAATGTATGGTGAAAAAGGCGTTCTGTTAGTGGGATGTGTGAATAAACTATGTGTGGTGTCCCGTGGTTTGCGTGTATAACTATGTGTGAGTGTTTTTAGCCTATGTGTGGTGTGGTATGTAAATGACCAGGAGGTGTTGAAAAAATGTGCGTGCACCTGGCAAGAAAGTCCAGTCCGTGATCCAAGAGGGGTTGTCCGAGAAAGTCCAGGTCCGAGATCCGGGAAGTCGAGTCCGAAGGGAGGGGTCCAGATAGAGGGACAAGGGGGGAGATCGCAGGAGAGGTCCGGGGAGAAAACATGAAGGTCGCTGGGGACGAGGGAGACGCGGGGAGCCGTGGAAATCGCGGAGGGAGAGTCTTGGGAGGAAACAGAGACACGAAGATAAGACACTGGGGAATAAACAGAATGCAAGGAACGCTGGAGGGCTTGTCAGAACTTTACCGCAGGGTTCAGTACGTCGAAGCACAGAGAGACGTTCTGGGAGGCTTCTTGTAGAAGGCTGCCTGATTGCCACAGGTGTGCCTGATGGATGATGGCAAACACCTGGTGCAGTGCAGCGCTCGTCTCCTCAGAGCGCGAGCCGAGCGCTCGGATGTTTCCGGCACGTCCGAGCTGGGGGAGTGGCTTGAACGTGCCGGGGAGGCAGCTCGGGGCGGTGTCACCACAACAGGACCCCCCCTCCTACGGGAGACACCGGGCGACCGTCCGATGGCGTTGGGGTGGGCCCGATAGAACTCCTCCAGGAGTGCGGGGTCGGCCAGGTAGGACCGGGGAACCCAGCTGCGGTCCTCAGGCCCATAGCCAACCCAGTCCACCAGGTATTGGTACCCACGCCCCCAGCTGCGTACGGCGAGCAGCTGGTCGACATCCCAGACCATGTCACCACCGTCGAGGACCCTGGGGGGTGGAGGAGCTTGGACAGGGGGAGACAGGGGGCTGGTGGCTACCGGTTTGAGGCGCGAGACATGGAGACGGGATGGATCTTGAGTGAGGTAGGGAGATGGAGACGCACCGCCGAAGGGTTGACGATGCGGTCGATGGTGTAGGGACCGACGTAGCGGGGAGCCAGCTTCCGGTTGAGGGTAGGGAAGGGTAGTTCCCGGGCCAGGAGCCATACCTTCTGGCCAGGTCGATAAGCTGGAGCCGGCACTCTCCGCCGGTTGGCGCTGCGCCGGGCCCGCTCTGTAGCTCGCAACATAGCGGCCCGGGCGTTCTTCCAAACGCGCCGACATCGGCGGAGATGGGCCCTCGTGGACGGGACCGCCACCTCCAACTCCTGATGGGGGAACAGAGGAGGTTGATAGCCAAGAGAACACTCGAAGGGGGACAAACCGGTAGCCGAACTCTCTATGGAGTTGAGCGAGTACTCCACCCAGGGCAGGTACTTGCTCCAGGAGGCGGGGTTGATGGTGGTAACACAACGCAAAGCCGCCTCCAGGGCTTGATTGGCCCGCTCTGCCTGCCCATTGGTCTGGGGGTGATACCCGGAGGAGAGGCTGACCGTGGCCCCAATCCCCTTACAGAAGGCCTGCCATACCTTCGAAGTGAACTGGGGACCACGGTCAGAGACAATGTCCAGGGGAATCCCATGGGGTCGGACGACGTGGGAGACGAGAAGGTCCGCCGTCTCGGCTGCAGAGGGGAGTTTGGTGAGGGCAACAAAGTGGACGGCCTTGGAAAACCGGTCGACAATGGTCAGAATGGTGTCATTGCCTTGCGACACGGGGAGGCCAGTTACAAAGTCCATTGCAATGTGGGACCAAGGTCGGCCGGGGACAGGAAGGGGGCGCAGGAGACCTGCTGGAGGGCGATGGAGAGCCTTGCTGCGGGCGCAGGTGGTGCAGGCTGCCACGAACTCTCTGGTGTCTGCCTCCATGGTGGGCCACCAGAAACCCCTGCGGATGAAGGCCGCCGTTCAGTAGACACCGGGGTGGCAGGCAAGATGGCTGGAGTGGCCCCACTCCAGCACCTGGGGCCGGACACAGGGAGGCACAAATAGCCGGTTCCGGGGTCCATTGCCTGGGTCGGGCTGGGCGCGCCGGGCCCTTCTCACCACCGATTCGATGGCCCAGGTGACGACACCCACCACCCGGTCCGGGGGAAGGATGGTGTCTGGGGCGTCATGGGACCCCTCGGGAAACAGACGGGAGAGGGCGTCTGCCCTGACGTTATTGGTGCCCGGGCGGTAGGTGAGGGTGAAGTCGAACTGGCTGAAGAAGAGAGCCCAGCGCGCCTGCCTGGGGTTGAGCCTCTTAGCCGTCCGCACGTAGGTCAGGTTCTTGTGATCGGACCATACGATGAACGGCTGCCCTGCTCCCTCCAGCCAGTGTCTCCACTCCTCTAGGGCGGCGTGGACGGCCAGCAACTCCCTGTTGCCGATGTCGTAATTCTTCTCCGCAGGACTGAAACGCCGGGAGAAGAAGGCGCACGGGTGGATCTTCTGGTCCTCCTCCGACCGCTGGGGGAGGACGGCTCCGATGCCCGTGTCCGATGCGTCCACCTCCACGATGAACTGCCTGCACGGGTCCGGGTGGGCGAGCACCGGAGCCGTTGTGAACAGCCTCTTCAGGGCCAAAAGGCGGCTTCTGCCTCCGTGGTCCAGGAGAAGGGGCGGAGGTTGGAGGTGAGTGCAGTGAGGGGGGCGGCCACACGGCTGAACCCCCTGATGAAGCGCCGGTAGAAGTTTGCAAACCCCAGGATGCGCTGGAGTTGCGTCCTGTTAGTGGGCCGTGCCCACTCCTCCACCGCTCGGGTCTTCCTGGGGTCAGTGCGGACGAGCCCCTTCTCCACGATGTGGCCAAGGAACTCCACGGAGGCGGAGTGGAACACGCACTTCTCGGCTTTCACGAAGAGCCTGTTCTCCAGCAGCCGTTGGAGGACCAGGCGGACATGCTGGTGGTGTTCCTCCTCAGTCCTGGAGAACACGAGGATGTCATCAAGGTACACCACCGCGAACGTGTTCAGCATGTCCCGGAGCACGTCGTTGACCAACGCCTGGAAGACGGCCGGGGCGTTGGTGAGGCCGAAGGGCATAACGAGGTATTCGAAATGCCTTAGGTGGGTGTTGAAGGCCGTCTTCCATTCATCCCCTTCCCGGATGCGCACCAGGTGGTACGCGCTGCGCAGGTCCAGCTTCGTGAACACCGTGGCGTGAGTGAGTGGCTCGAATGTGGAACTCATAAGGGGGAGAGGATATTTATTTTTCACCGTGATGTTATTTAGCATTCGATAATCTATGTAAGGCCTCAGGCTGCCCTCCTTCTTTGCCACAAAAAAGAAGTCCGCTGCCACCGGGGAAGACGAGGGCCTTATGATTCCTGAGGCCAGGGACTCTGTGATATAATTGCGCATAGCGTCCTTCTCCGGGACGGAGAGGTTATACAACCGACCGGTGGGAAGGGCGGCCCCGGGAAAGAGATCTATGGCACAATCATAGGGACGGTGAGGGGGGAGGGAAAGTGCACTGTCTTTACTAAATACAGGGGCTAAATCGTGATAAATGGGAGGAACACCAGTGAGATCCGTGGGAGGAGGCACGGGTCTGAGGCCGCTGGACGGGGAGTGGGCGGAGCGAAGGCAGTTGGCATGACACGCAACGCTCCAACCCAAAATCCGCCCAGTAGACCAAGAGATGTAGGGATCGTGCCGTTCCAACCACGGTCTTCCTAACACCAGGGGCGCTGTGGGGGCGTGCAAAACCAAGAAACGGATAGCTTCCACGTGATTACCCGAAAGGGTGAGGGTGAGGGAAGCAGTGCTATGTGTGATCTTACCAAGTGAACGACCATCTAGGGCTTGGGCTGTGAGGGGTGTGTCTAGGGGGACGAGTGGAATGCCGGCCTGCCGGGCCAGCGAGATGTCCATCAAACACTCGTCCGCCCCCAAATCCAGGAGTGCACCAACAGACAGTGAGTCGTTACCCCAGGTGAGAGTGACCGGAAAAAGGTGGTTGTGCTCCTTCTTGGGCTGGGGCTGAGGAAGGGTCGTCAGGCTCACTAGGACACCCCTCACTAGTGAGCCGGGCCTTTTTGGGCGAGTCGGGCAGGCCTTGATGTAGTGGCCCGACCTCCCGCAGTAGAGGCAGAGGTGGCCACGCATCCTCTGCTCCCTAACCTCCAGCGGGAACCGTGACCGACCCAACTGCATGGGCTCCTCCTCCGGCCTGGATCCAGAAGCCACCCAGGGTTGCGAGGGGGAGTGTGAGGGTGGAGAGAGCCCACGGGACGCTGACCCAGGGAAGGCACCGGTAGAACGGACGGGGGTTAGTCTATGGGAGGGGCCAGCGCGCGGGGCGCGTTCCTGGTGCCGCTCCTGCAGCCGTTCGTCCATCTGGAGGGCGAGGGTGACGAGTTCGTTGAAGGAGGCAGGGCGGTCCCGAACGATGAGATCTTTGAACGGGTCGCTCAGCCCCCTCCTGTACGCGCTCTTGAGCGCTTTGTCATCCCACCCACTGTCTGCCGCGAGTATCCTTACCTACAAGGAATAATCTGCCACCGACCTGGCTCCCTGTTGGATGGAATGGAGGCGGCCGGCAGCGTCCTGCCCGTCAGCTGGGTGGTCGAACACCAGATTGAACTCGCGGCGGAAGGCACCATAGTCCGAGGCGAGCTGCTCGGTAAGGCCTACCGCCACTATGGCCCAGCTGAGGGCTTTGCCGGTGAGGAGGGACATGACAAGGGCTGCCTTGGTCTCTCCTGTCCTATACCTGGCTGGCTGGTGTTTGAACAGGAGCTCACACTGACCAAGGAAACCCCTGCACAGCTCGAACTCCCCACCGAAGGCCTTCGGGCAGGGGAGGTTAGGCTCGCACCAGGGGTCCAGTGGGGGTTGACTCGGAGGAGGGGGAACGTCGGGACCAGGAACGGGGAAACAGAAGGCCGAGCTGGGGGCAGAGACCGAGGCCAGGGCAGGGTGGTCGCTCATCCTGGAGACCGCTGTGGAGAGTGCAGCGATCTGTGCGGTGAGGGCATCTAACGCGCTCGTCACGGCCTGGGAGCCGGAGTGAAGATCGCTGGTCTCTGCGGTGACACGAGTGAAGGCAGTAGTGAGCTCTGAGCGGAGAGAGGCAAGTTGGCAACTGTGACTTCTTACTACTGCCTCTAGGGGGACGGGGCTCTGGGGCGTCACAGGGACCGTCCGCTCCTTGGGTTTGCCTGGGTCCATAATGGCTCCGACGTTCTGTTGTGCTCGCGCACCAGAACCTGACCCGTGTGGCGAAACCCAAGACAGACAGACACGAGATGACTTCTAAATCTACAAAGGGGGGTTTTATTGTGGGAGGGAAATGTATGGTGAAAAAGGCGTTCTGTTAGTGGGATGTGTGAATAAACTATGTGTGGTGTCCCGTGGTTTGCGTGTATAACTATGTGTGAGTGTTTTTAGCCTATGTGTGGTGTGGTATGTAAATGACCAGGAGGTGTTGAAAAAATGTGCGTGCACCTGGCAAGAAAGTTCAGTCCGTGATCCAAGAGTGGTTGTCCGAGAAAGTCCAGGTCCGAGATCCGGGAAGTCGAGTCCGAAAGGAGGGGTCCAGATAGAGGGACAAGGGGGGAGATCGCAGGAGAGGTCCGGGGAGAAAACGTGAAGGTCGCTGGGGACGAGGGAGACGCGGGGAGCCGTGGAAATCGCGGAGGGAGAGTCTTGGGAGGAAACAGAGACACGAAGATAAGACACTGGGGAATAAACAGAATGCAAGGAACGCTGGAGGGCTTGTCAGAACTTTACCTCAGGGTTCAGTACGTCGAAGCACAGAGAGACGTTCTGGGAGGCTTCTTGTAGAAGGCTGCCTGATTTCCACAGGTGTGCCTGATGGATGATGGCAAACACCTGGTGCAGTGCAGCGCTCGTCTCCTCAGAGCGCGAGCCGAGCGCTCGGATGTTTCCGGCACGTCCGAGCTGGGGGAGTGGCTTGAACGTGCCGGGGAGGCAGCTCGGGGCGGTGTAACCACAACACTCACCTCTGCAAACATTTCCTGGTCGGCCTGCAGGACGGAGTTAGGAAAGTCATAGAAACACACTGCGTAGGATACGGAAAGAGACGACTGGAAGACTTGCTGAGACATGCTGATCATGCCCACGATCAAATGCAGAAAAAGGAAGAAGAACAGAAGGCAAGGCAGGCTCAGGACAAACATCGCACCTCTCTCTCTCTCCTCCATGGTGCCGCAGCGGCTTCCTTCACCCTACTAACCTGTGCAACAGGACAGACCCGGGGACCGTTCACGATGTCAGAACCCGTGACAACACGCCCAGCCCAGCGGCCCCCAACCGGGTGACGACTGCTGCTTCACATGTGGCCAGCCCGGTCACTGGGCTGAAGACTGTCCACTCCGTCAAGGGCATCAACCAAAGGCGCGGAAGAGGCCGAGGATGGAGCAACGGACCTCACAACCAGTGGGCCCCACGGGGAGGCTCATACCGGAGTTCGGACTGACAGGCGACACGGGAGGAGGAGGAGGGGGTCCTGGACACATCTGCTGCCACATCAGGTCGTATGAATGCACAGACACAACCAAATACACTGATTTGCAATGAAGACTCTGCTTTGCTGTTAGCTTCCCCAGTTGGACAGTATGTATCTCATGAGCTAGCTTTCCGAAAACTGCCAATGATAACCTTGCGTCTTGCAAATGCTGAGCTGCCTTTCTTGTTAGACACGGGAGCCACACGAACGGTGGTGAGAACCGCCTATCGGCCGGCCACGGTTAACACGGAGCGGCCAAACGGTCCTCTCCACTGTTGCGAGTGGTACGTGTGTCACGGAGCCATTATCCATTCCTGTGCGCTTGTTTGCCTGGATGACAGCTCATCAACAAAATTGCCTGTTTTAATTTCTGATAACTGCCCATTTAATTTGCTGGATAGAGATGGCATGATCCAACTGGGCATCTCTGTTGTTTCCACCTCATCAGGGCTGTACATCACTTCGTTACCAGCAGCGAATATTTTTTTGCATACACATAACCCCGCCCTCCCTCTACGGGTCTACATGTGGGCTCCTACCGCCTCCCAATACACACAGTGGCTCTGCTCCCTTGCTCACACACCACAACAGGGGACGCATCGACCTACATGACAGCAGACAACCTACGCTGCACCGCTCATGTCACGTGTACATTAGACACCAACCAAACTGCGTTGTTTTCGGTTGATGACTCGGTCCCGCACGTCTCCTTGGTAAAACCACGGGGTTCCCAGTGGACAGATACGGGTCCACTCGCGCGACAAGCTTCTCTGGCGTCAGATTGGCTTCCCGCCGACTCTTCACGCGACTGGTCCCCCTCACTAAAATTATACCGGGTAGACGTCAGCGCCACCGTTGCTGTGACGCCACGAATGTTGGCTCTGTCCGCCCCCTCACCGTCAGTGACTGAGGCCCATACACTGGCACACACACTGCACTTGCTCCGCAGCTTCACAACATCCCCTCCCATCTTTGGGCTGACGGGAAATAGGATGTAGGTCTCATACGTAATTGTGAGCCCGTCATCATTACCCCGAAATCCGACTTCCGTCCCCACCAACCTCAGTACCCTTTGAAACCGGAAGCGGTTAATGGCATCTGCCCTGTATTCAATGCCTTGCGTGTCAAGGGCATAACTGTCCCTCGCCCCACCTCCCCGGTTTCCACTCCCATCTTCCCCGCGAAGAAGATACGCCCACCCGGACAGCCCACTGAATGGAGGTTCGTTCAAGACCTTCAGGCAGTAAATGCAGCTGTCAGGGCCCGCACGCCCTGCGTCCCCAATCCCTACACCCTTATGTCTCAGGTTCCCCCTTCTGCACGGCGGTTTACCGTTGTGGACCTTGCCAACGCTTTCTTCAGCGTCCCTGTTCTGGTTTGCGTTCCTATTTGACGGTCGGCCTTACACATGGACAAGGCTGTGTCAGGGCTATTGTGAAAGCCCCACGATCTACAACGCGGCGCTTCGAGACAGCCTTAGCACACTTACGCTGACGCGCGGCTCAACCCTATGGCAGTACGTCGACGATCTCCTGCTTTGTGCCCCCACCACAACGCAGTGCAGCCGTGACTCGGTCTCTCTCTTACGCCATCTGGCCCAAGAAGGTCACCAAGCTAGTCTCTCCAAACTCCAATTTTGTCAACAACACGTCACTTTCCTCGGACACACGGTCCTATAACTCTAACCCTAACCCGTCTCTGGAAAAAACACACTGTCCCTTTTTTTCTTTTTTTTTCTTTTTTTCTCCCCCTTTCTGTTTTTTTCCGTCTATGGGGAGGGCGCTCGTTTGCCGGATGTCGCGTCACGTTTCCCGTGACAACGGCGTGGGGGGCCGCCTTTTCCGGAGAGCGTGCCATCTACCGGAGGTGGTGTCATATTTCCCAGTTTATATTTAGAGGCGGAGCTCCATTCTCTCTTTTCGACGGAGTCCGGCAGAACTACGTCGCCCGCTGTTCGGTGAGTTGGACTAATGTTGGCTTTTTTTTTGATTGTTAATTTGATTTTTACGAGCCTTAGAAGGCCACCGAGATGCCGCCCGGTCATTTTATTGTTGGAGGGAAATGTATGGTGAAAAAGGCGTTCTGTTAGTGGGATGTGTGAATAAACTATGTGTGGTGTCCCGTGGTTTGCGTGTATAACTATGCGTGAGTGTTTTTAGCCTATGTGTGGTGCGGTATGCAAATGACCAGGAGGTGTTGAAAAAATGTGCGTGCACCTGGCAAGAAAGTCCAGTCCGTGATCCAAGAGGGGTTGTCCGAGAAAGTCCAGGTCCGAGATCCGGGAAGTCGAGTCCGAAAGGAGGGTTCCAGATAGAGGGACAAGGGGGGAGATCGCAGGAGAGGTCCGGGGAGAAAACGTGAAGGTCGCTGGGGACGAGGGAGACGCGGGGAGCCGTGGAAATCGCGGAGGGAGAGTCTTGGGAGGAAACAGAGACAGGAAGGTAAGACACTGGGGAATAAACAGAATGCAAGGAACGCTGGAGGGCTTGTCAGAACTTTACCGCAGGGTTCAGTACGTCGAAGCACAGAGAGACGTTCTGGGAGGCTTCTTGTAGAAGGCTGCCTGATTGCCACAGGTGTGCCTGATGGATGATGGCAAACACCTGGTGCAGTGCAGCGCTCGGGATGTTTCCGGCACGTCCGAGCTGGGGGAGTGGCTTGAACGTGCCGGGGAGGCAGCTCGGGGCGGTGTAACCACAACAGGACCCCCCCTCCTACGGGAGACACCGGGCGACCGTCCGATGGCGTTGGGGTGGGCCCGATAGAACTCCTCCAGGAGTGCGGGGTCGGCCAGGTAGGACCGGGGAACCCAGCTGCGGTCCTCGGGCCCATAGCCAACCCAGTCCACCAGGTATTGGTACCCACGCCCCCGGCGGCGTACGGCGAGCAGCTGGTCGACATCCCAGACCATGTCACCACCGTCGATGATCCTGGGGGGTGGAGGAGCTTGGACAAGGGGAGACAGGGGGCTGGTGGCTACCGGTTTGAGGCGCGAGACATGGAAGACGGGATGGATCTTGAGTGAGGTAGGGAGATGGAGACGCACCGCCGAAGGGTTGACGATGCGGTCGATGGTGTAGGGACCGACGTAGCGGGGAGCCAGCTTCCGGTTGATGGTAGGGAAGGGCAGGTCCCGGGCCAGGAGCCATACCTTCTGGCCAGGTCGATAAGCTGGAGCCGGCACTCTCCGCCGGTTGGCGCTGCGCCGGGCCCGCTCTGTAGCTCGCAACAGAGCGGCCCGGGCGGTCTACCAAACGAGATGGGCCTTCGTGGACGGGACCGCCACCTCCAACTCCTGATGGGGGAACAGAGGAGGTTGATAGCCAAGAGAACACTCGAAGGGGGACAAACCGGTAGCCGAACTCTCCATGGAGTTGAACGAGTACTCCACCCAGGGCAGGTACTTGCTCCAGGAGGCGGGGTTGCTGGTGGTAACGCAACGCAAAGCCGCCTCCAGGGCTTGATTGGCCCGCTCTGCCTGCCCATTGGTCTGGGGGTGATACCCGGAGGAGAGGCTGACCGTGGCCCCAATCCCCTTACAGAAGGCCTGCCATACCTTCGAAGTGAACTGGGGACCACGGTCAGAGACAATGTCCAGGGGAATCCCATGGGGTCGGACGAAGTGGGAGACGAGAAGGTCCGCCGTCTCGGCTGCAGAGGGGAGTTTGGTGAGGGCAACAAAGGGGACGGCCTTGGAAAACCGGTCGACAATGGTCAGAATGGTGTCATTGCCTTGCGACACGGGGAGGCCAGTTACAAAGTCCAAGGCAATGTGGGACCAAGGTCGGCCGGGGACAGGAAGGGGGCGCAGGAGACCTGCTGGAGGGCGATGGAGAGCCTTGCTGCGGGCGCAGGTGGTGCAGGCTGCCACGAATTCTCTGGTGTCTGCCTCCATGGTGGGCCACCAGAAACCCCTGCGGATGAAGGCCGCCGTTCGGTAGACACCGGGGTGGCAAGCAAGATGGCTGGAGTGGCCCCACTCCAGCACCTGGGGCCGGACACAGGGAGGCACAAATAGCCGGTTCCGGGGTCCATTGCGTGGGTCGGGTTGGGCGCGCTGGGCCCTTCTCACCACCGATGGCCCAGGTGACGACACCCACCACCCGGGCCGGGGGAAGGATGGTGTCTGGGGCGTCAGGGGACCCCTCGGGAAACAGACGGGAGAGGGCGTCTGCCCTGACGTTCTTGGTGCCCGGGCGGTAGGTGAGGGTGAAGTCGAACCGGCTGAAGAAGAGAGCCCAGCGCGCCTGCCTGGGGTTGAGCCTCTTAGCCGTCCGCACGTAGGTCAGGTTCTTGTGATCGGACCATACGATGAATGGCTGCCCTGCTCCCTCCAGCCAGTGTCTCCACTCCTCTAGGGCGGCGTGGACGGCCAGCAACTCCCTGTTGCCGATGTCGTAATTCTTCTCCGCAGGACTGAAACGCCGGGAGAAGAAGGCGCACGGGTGGATCTTCTGGTCCTCCTCCGACCGCTGGGAGAGGACGGCTCCGATGCCCGTGTCCGATGCGTCCACCTCCACGATGAACTGCCTGCACGGGTCCGGGTGGGCGAGCACCGGAGCCGTTGTGAACAGCCTCTTCAGGGCCAAAAGGCGGCTTCTGCCTCCGTGGTCCAGGAGAAGGGGCGGAGGTTGGAGGTGAGTGCAGTGAGGGGGGCGGCCACACGGCTGAACCCCCTGATGAAGCGCCGGTAGAAGTTTGCAAACCCCAGGAAGCGCTGGAGTTGCGTCCTGTTAGTGGGCCGTGCCCACTCCTCCACCGCTCGGGTCTTCCTGGGGTCAGTGCGGACGAGCCCCTTCTCCACGATGTGGCCAAGGAACTCCACGGAGGCGGAGTGGAACACGCACTTCTCGGCTTTCACGAAGAGCCTGTTCTCCAGCAGCCGTTGGAGGACCAGGCGGACATGCTGGTGGTGTTCCTCCTCAGTCCTGGAGAACACGAGGATGTCATCCAGGTACACCACCGCGAACGTGTTCAGCATGTCCCGGAGCACGTCGTTGACCAACGCCTGGAAGACGGCCGGGGCGTTGGTGAGGCCGAAGGGCATAACGAGGTATTCGAAATGCCTTAGGTGGGTGTTGAAGGCCGTCTTCCATTCATCCCCTTCCCGGATGCGCACCAGGTGGTACGCGCTGCGCAGGTCCAGCTTCGTGAACACCGTGGCGTGAGTGAGTAGCTCGAACGTGGAACTCATAAGGGGGAGTGGATATTTATTTTTCACCGTGATGTTATGTAGCATTCGATAATCTATGTAAGGCCTCAGGCTGCCCTCCTTCTTTGCCACAAAAAAGAAGTCCGCTGCCACCGGGGAAGACGAGGGCCTTATGATTCCTGAGGCCAGGGACTCTGTGATATAATTGCGCATAGCCTCCTTCTCCGGGACGGAGAGGTTATGCAACCGACCGGTGGGAAGGGCGGCCCCGGGAAAGAGATCAATGGCACAGTCATAGGGACGGTGAGGGGGGAGGGAAAGTGCACTGTCTTTACTAAATCTACTACTACTTTCGGCTGCTCCCGTTAGGGGTCGCCACAGCGGATCATCCGTTTCCATTTCTTCCTGTCTTCTGCGTCTTCCTCTGTCACACCAGCCACCTGCATGTCTTCCCTCACCACATCCATAAACCTCCTCTTTGGCCTTCCTCTTCTCCTCTTCCCTGGCAGCTCCATATTCAGCATCCTTCTCCCAATATACTCAGCATCTCTCCTCCACACATGTCCAAGCCATCTCAATCTTGCCTCTCTTGCTTTGTCTCCAAACCGTCCAACCTGAGCGGTCCCTCTAATATAATCGTTCCTAATCCTGTCCTTCTTCGTTACTCCCAGTGAAAATCTTAGCATCTTCAACTCTGCCACCTCCAGCTCCGCCTCCTGTCTTTTCGTCAGTGCCACTGTCTCCAAACCATATAACATAGCTGGTCTCACAACCATCTTGTAAACTTTCCCTTTAACTCTTGCTGGTACCCTTCTGTCGCAAATCACTCCTGACACACTTCTCCACCCACTCCAACCTGCCTGCACTCTCTTTTTCACCTCTCTACTGCACTCCCCGTTACTTTGGACAGTTGACCCCAAGTATTTAAACTCAGATGTCTTTGTCACCTCCACTCCTTGCATCCTGACCATTCCACTGTCCTCTCTCTCATTCACGCATAGGTATTCCGTCTTGCTCCTACTGACTTTCATTCCTCTTCTCTCTAGTGCATACCTCCACCTCTCCAGGCTCTCCTCAACCTGCACCCTACTCTCACTACAGATCACAATGTCATCCGCGAACATCATCGTCCATGGAGACTCCTGCCTGATCTTGTCCGTCAACCTGTCCATCACCATTGCAAACAAGAAAGGGCTAAGAGCCGATCCTTGATGTAATCCCACCTCCACCTTGAACCCATCCGTCATTCCAACCGCACACCTCACCATTGTCACACTTCCCTCATACGTATCCTGCACCACTCCTACATACTTCTCTGCAACTCCTGACTTCCTCATACAATACCACACCTCCTCTCTCGGTACTCTGTCATAAGCTTTCTCTAAATCTACAAAGACACAATGCAACTCTTTCTGGCCTTCTCTATACTTCTCAATCAACATTCTCAAAGCAAACATCGCATCTGTGGTGCTCTTTCGTGGCATGAAACCATACTGCTGCTCGCTGATCGTCACCTCTCCTCTTAACCTAGCTTCTATTACTCTTTCCCAAATCTTCATGCTGTGGCTGATCAACTTTATACCTCTGTAGTTGTTACAGTTCTGCACATCGCCCTTGTTCTTGAAAATCGGTACCAGTATGCTTCTTCTCCACTCCTCAGGCATCCTCTCACTTTCCAGGATTGTGTTAAACAATCTAGTTAGAAAGTCCACTGCCATCTCTCCTAAACATCTCCATGCCTCCACAGGTATGTCATCAGGACCAACTGCCTTTCCATTCTTCATCCTCTTCATAGCTGCCCTCACTTCCTCCTTGCTAATCCGCTGAACTTCCTGATTCACTATCCCTACATCATCCAACCTTCTCTCTCTCTCATTTTCTTCATTCATCAGCCCCTCAAAGTATTCCTTCCACCTTCTTAGCACACTCTCCTCGCTTGTCAGCACATTTCCATCTCTATCCTTGATCGCCCTAACTTGCTGCACATCCTTTGCAGCTTGGTCCCTCTGTCTAGCCAATCGGTACAAGTCCTTTTCTCCTTCCTTAGTGTCTAATCTGTCATACAACTCACCATACGCCTTTTCCTTTGCCTTTGCCACCTCTCTCTTTGCTTTACGCTGCATCTCCTTGTACTCCTGTCTACTTTCTTCATCTCTCTGACTATCCCACTTCTTCTTTGCCAACCTTTTCCTCTGTATAATTTGCTGTACTTCCTCATCCCACCACCAAGTCTCCTTGTCTTCCTTTCTCTGTCCTGATGACACACCAAGTACCTTCCTAGCTGTCTCCCTCACTCTTTCTGCAGTGGTTTTCCAGCCATCTGGCAACTCTTCACTACCACCCAGTGCCTGTCTTAACTCCTGCCTGAACTCCACACAACAGTCTTCCTTCTTCAACTTCCACCATTTGATCTTCGGCTGTGTCTTCACTCGCTTCCTCTTCTTGGTCTCCAAAGTCATCCTACAGACCACCATCCGATGCTGCCTGGCTACGCTCTCCCCTGTCACCACCTTGCAGTCTCCAATCCCTTTTAGATGGTGCCTTCTACATAAGATATAGTCCACCTGTGTGCACTTCCCTCCACTCTTGTACGTCACCCTGTGTTCCTCCCTCTTCTTGAAATATGTATTCACCACAGCCATTTCCATCCTTTTCGCAAAATCGACCACCATCTGTCCTTCCACATTTCTCTTCTTGACTCCATACTTTCCCATCACCTCCTCATCACCTCTGTTCCCTTCACCAACATGTCCATTGAAGTCCGCTCCAATCACCACTCTCTCCTCCTTGGGTACCCTCTCCACCATGTCGTCCAACTCATTCCAGAATTCTTCTTTTTCATCCATCTCACACCCAACTTGCGGGGCATATACGCTGATAACATTCAGCAATAAACCTTCAATTTCCAGCTTCATACTCATCACTCTGTCTGACACTCTCTTCACCTCCAGCACGCTCTTGACATACTCTTCCTTCAGAATTACCCCTACCCCATTTCTCCTCCCATTCACACCATGGTAGAAGAGTTTGAACCCACCTCCGATACTCCTGGCCTTACTCCCCTTCCACCTGGTCTCTTGCACACACAGTATGCCTACCTTTCTTCTTTCCATCATGTCAGCCAGCTCTCTCCCTTTACCAGTCATAGTGCCAACATTCAAAGTTCCAACTCTCACCTCCACATGCCTACCCTTCCTCCTCTCTAGCTGCCTCTGGACATGCTTTCCTCCTCTCCTTCTCCTTCGCCCAACAGTAGCATAGTTTCCACCGACACCCTGCTGGTTAACAGTACCGGTGGCGGTCGTTGGTAACCCGGGCCTCGACCGATCCGGTATGTAAGTCTTATTTATGATCCGCATATTTGATTTGGCAAAGATTTTACGCCGGATGCCCTTCCTGACGCAACCCTCCCCATTTGTCCGGGCTTGGGACCGGCACTAAGGATGCACTGGCTTGTGCATCCTCAGTGGCTGGGTTGCACTGTCTTTACTAAATAAATACAGGGGCTAAATCGTGATAAATGGGAGGAACACCAGTGAGATCCGTGGGAGGAGGCACGGGTCTGAGGCCGCTGGACGGGGAGTGGGCGGAGCGAAGGCAGTTGGCATGACACGCAACGCTCCAACCCAAAATCCGCCCAGTAGACCAAGAGATGTAGGGATCGTGCCGTTCCAACCACGGTCTTCCTAACACCAGGGGCGCTGTGGGGGCGTGCAAAACCAAGAAACGGATAGCTTCCACGTGATTACCCGAAAGGGTGAGGGTGAGGGAAGCAGTGCTATGTGTGATCTTACCAAGTGAACGACCATCTAGGGCTTGGGCTGTGAGGGGTGTGTCTAGGGGGACGAGTGGAATGCCGGCCTGCCGGGCCAGCGAGATGTCCATCAAACACTCGTCCGCCCCCGAATCCAGGAGTGCACCAACAGACAGTGAGTCGTTACCCCAGGTGAGAGTGACCGGAAAAAGGTGGTTGTGCTCCTTCTTGGGCTGGGGCTGAGGAAGGGTCGTCAGGCTCACTAGGACACCCCTCACTAGTGAGCCGGGCCTTTTTGGGCGAGTCGGGCAGGCCTTGATGTAGTGGCCCGACCTCCCGCAGTAGAGGCAGAGGTGGCCACGCATCCTCTGCTCCCTAACCTCCAGCGGGAGCCGTGACCGACCCAACTGCATGGGCTCCTCCTCCGGCCTGGATCCAGAAGCCACCCAGGGTTGCGAGGGGGAGTGTGAGGGTGGAGAGAGCCCACGGGACGCTGACCCAGGGAAGGCACCGGTAGAACGGACGGGGGTTGGTCTATGGGAGGGGCCAGCGCGAGGGGCGCGTTCCTGGCGCCGCTCTTGCAGCCGTTCGTCCATCTGGAGGGCGAGGGTGACGAGCTCGTTGAAGAAGGCAGGGCGGTCCCGAACGATGAGATCTTTGATGGGGTCGCTCAGCCCCCTCCTGTACGCGCACTTGAGCGCAGTGTCATCCCACCCACTGTCTGCCGCGAGTATCCTTACCTCCAAGGAATAATCTGCCACCGACCTGGCTCCCTGTTGGATGGAATGGAGGCGGCCGGCAGCGTCCTGCCCGTCAGCTGGGTGGTCGAACACCAGATTAAACTCGCGGCGGAAGGCACAATAGTCCGAGGCGAGCTGCTCGGTATGGCCTACCGCCGCTATGGCCCAGCTGAGGGCTTTGCCGGTGAGGAGGGACATGACAAGGGCTACCTTGGTCTCTCCTGTCCTATACCTGGCTGGCTGGTGTTTGAACAGGAGCTCACACTGACCAAGGAAACCCCTGCACAGCTCGAACTCCCCACCGAAGGCCTTCGGGCAGGGGAGGTTAGGCTCGCACCAGGGGTCCAGTGGGGGTTGACTCGGAGGAGGGGGAACGTCGGGACCAGGAACGGGGAAACAGAAGGCCGAGCTGGGGGCAGAGACCGAGGCCAGGGCAGGGTGGTCACTCATCCTGGAGACCGCTGTGGAGAGTGCAGGGATCTGCGCGGTGAGGGCATCTAACGCGCTCGTCGCGGCCTGGGAGCCGGACTGAAGATCGCTGACCTCTCCGGTGACACGGGTGAAGGCAGTAGTAAGCTCTGAGCGGAGAGAGGCAAGTTGGCAACTGTGACTTCTTACTACTGCCTCTAGGGGGACGGGGCTCTGGGGCGTCACAGGGACCGTCCGCTCCTTGGGTTTGCCTGGGTCCATAATGGCTCCGACGTTCTGTTGTGCTCGCGCACCAGAACCTGACCCGTGTGGCGAAACCCAAGACAGACAGACACGAGATGACTTCTAAATCTACAAAGGGGGGTTTTATTGTGGGAGGGAAATGTATGGTGAAAAAGGCGTTCTGTTAGTGGGATGTGTGAATAAACTATGTGTGGTGTCCCGTGGTTTGCGTGTATAACTATGCGTGAGTGTTTTTAGCCTATGTGTGGTGTGGTATGTAAATGACCAGGAGGTGTTGAAAAAATGTGCGTGCACCTGGCAAGAAAGTCCAGTCCGTGATCCAAGAGGGGTTGTCCGAGAAAGTCCAGGTCCGAGATCCGGGAAGTCGAGTCCGAAGGGAGGGGTCCAGATAGAGGGACAAGGGGGGAGATCGCAGGAGAGGTCCGGGGAGAAAACGTGAAGGTCGCTGGGGACGAGGGAGATGCGGAAATCGCGGAGGGAGAGTCTTGGGAGGAAACAGAGACACGAAGATAAGACACTGGGGAATAAACAGAATGCAAGGAACGCTGGAGGGCTTGTCAGAACTTTACCTCAGGGTTCAGTACGTCGAAGCACAGAGAGACGTTCTGGGAGGCTTCTTGTAGAAGGCTGCCTGATTTCCACAGGTGTGCCTGATGGATGATGGCAAACACCTGGTGCAGTGCAGCGCTCGTCTCCTCAGAGCGCGAGCCGAGCGCTGGGATGTTTCCGGCACGTCCGAGCTGGGGGAGTGGCTTGAACGTGCCGGGGAGGCAGCTCGGGGCGGTGTAACCACAACACTCACCTCTGCAAACATTTCCTGGTCGGCCTGCAGGACGGAGTTAGGAAAGCCATAGAAACACACTGCGTAGGATACGGAAAGAGACGACTGGAAGACTTGCTGAGACATGCTGATCATGCCCACGATCAAATGCAGAAAAAGGAAGAAGAACAGAAGGCAAGTCAGGCTCAGGACAAACATCGCACCTCTCTCTCTCTCCTCCATGGTGCCGCAGCGGCTTCCTTCACCCTACTAACCTGTGCAACAGGACAGACCCGGGGACCGTTCACGATGTCAGAACCCGTGACAACACGCCCAGCCCAGCGGCCCCCAACCGGGTGACGACTGCTGCTTCACATGTGGCCAGCCCGGTCACTGGGCTGAAGACTGTCCACTCCGTCAAGGGCATCAACCAAAGGCGCGGAAGAGGCCGAGGATGGAGCAACGGACCTCACAACCAGTGGGCCCCACGGGGAGGCTCATACCGGGGTTCGGACTGACAGGCGACACGGGAGGAGGAGGTGGGGGTCCTGGACACATCTGCTGCCACATCAGGTCGTATGAATGCACAGACACAACCAAATACACTGATTTGCAATGAAGACTCTGCTTTGCTGTTAGCTTCCCCAGTTGGACAGTATGTATCTCATGAGCTAGCTTTCCGAAAACTGCCAATGATAACCTTGCGTCTTGCAAATGCTGAGCTGCCTTTCTTGTTAGACACGGGAGCCACACGAACGGTGGTGAGAACCGCCTATCGGCCGGCCACGGTTAACACGGAGCGGCCAAACGGTCCTCTCCACTGTTGCGAGTGGTACGTGTGTCACGGAGCCATTATCCGTTCCTGTGCGCTTGTTTGCCTGGATGACAGCTCATCAACAAAATTGCCTGTTTTAATTTCTGATAACTGCCCATTTAATTTGCTGGATAGAGATGGCATGATCCAACTGGGCATCTCTGTTGTTTCCACCTCATCAGGGCTGTACATCACTTCGCTACCAGCAGTGAATATTTTTTTGCATACACATAACCCCGCCCTCCCTCTACGGGTCTACATGTGGGCTCCTACCGCCTCCCAATACACACAGTGGCTCTGCTCCCTTGCTCACACACCACAACAGGGGACGCATCGACCTACATGACAACGGACAACCTACACTGCACCGCTCATGTCACGTGTACATTAGACACCGACCAAACTGCGTTGTTTTCGGTTGATGACTCGGTCCCGCACGTCTCCTTGGTAAAACCACGGGGTTCCCAGTGGACAGATACGGGTCCACTCGCGCGACAAGCTTCTCTGGCGTCAGATTGGCTTCCCGCCGACTCTTCACGCGACTGGTACCCCTCACTAAAATTATACTGGGTAGACGTCAGCGCCACCGTTGCGGTGACGCCACGAATGTTGGCTCTTTCCGCCCCCTCACCATCAGTGACTGAGGCCCATACACACACACACACACTGCACTTGCTCCGCAGCTTCACAACATCCCCTCCCATCTTTGGGCTGACGGGAAATAGGATGTAGGTCTCATACGTAATTGTGAGCCCGTCATCATTACCCCGAAATCCGACTTCCGTCCCCACCAACCTCAGTACCCTTTGAAACCGGAAGCGGTTAATGGCATCTGCCCTGTATTCAATGCCTTGCGTGTCAAGGACATAATTGTCCCTTGCCCCACCTCCCCGGTTTCCACTCCCATCTTCCCCGCGAAGAAGATACGCCCACCCGGACAGCCCACTGAATGGAGGTTCGTTCAAGACCTTCAGGCAGTAAATGCAGCTGTCAGGGCCCGCACGCCCTGCGTCCCCAATCCCTACACCCTTATGTCTCAGGTTCCCCCTTCTGCACGGCGGTTTACCGTTGTGGACCTTGCCAACGCTTTCTTCAGCGTCCCTGTTCTGGTTTGCGTTCCTATTTGACGGTCGGCCTTACACATGGACAAGGCTGTGTCAGGGCTATTGTGAAAGCCCCACGATCTACAACGCGGCGGTTCGAGACAGCCTTAGCACACTTACGCTGACGCGCGGCTCAACCCTATGGCAGTACGTCGACGACCTCCTGCTTTGTGCCCCCACCACAACGCAGTGCAGCCGTGACTCGGTCTCTCTCTTACGCCATCTGGCCCAAGAAGGTCACCAAGCTAGTCTCTCCAAACTCCAATTTTGTCAACAACACGTCACTTTCCTCGGACACACGGTCCTATAACTCTAACCCTAACCCGTCTCTGGAAAAAACACACTGTCCCTTTTTTTCTTTTTTTTTTCTTTTTTTCTCCCCCTTTCTGTTTTTTTCCGTCTATGGGGAGGGCGCTCGTTTGCCGGATGTCGCGTCACGTTTCCCGTGACAACGGCGTGGGGGGCCGCCTTTTCCGGAGAGCGTGCCATCTACCGGAGGTGGTGTCATATTTCCCAGTTTATATTTAGAGGCGGAGCTCCATTCTCTCTTTTCGACGGAGTCCGGCAGAACTACGTCGCCCGCTGTTCGGTGAGTTGGACTAATGTTGGCTATTTTTTCGATTGTTAATTTGATTTTTACGAGCCTTAGAAGGCCACCGAGATGCCGCCCGGTCATTTTATTGTTGGAGGGAAATGTATGGTGAAAAAGGCGTTCTGTTAGTGGGATGTGTGAATAAACTATGTGTGGTGTCCCGTGGTTTGCGTGTATAACTATGCGTGAGTGTTTTTAGCCTATGTGTGGTGCGGTATGTAAATGACCAGGAGGTGTTGAAAAAATGTGCGTGCACCTGGCAAGAAAGTCCAGTCCGTGATCCAAGAGGGGTTGTCCGAGAAAGTCCAGGTCCGAGATCCGGGAAGTCGAGTCCGAAAGGAGGGTTCCAGATAGAGGGACAAGGGGGGAGATCGCAGGAGAGGTCCGGGGAGAAAACGTGAAGGTCGCTGGGGACGAGGGAGACGCGGGGAGCCGTGGAAATCGCGGAGGGAGAGTCTTGGGAGGAAACAGAGACAGGAAGGTAAGACACTGGGGAATAAACAGAATGCAAGGAACGCTGGAGGGCTTGTCAGAACTTTACCGCAGGGTTCAGTACGTCGAAGCACAGAGAGACGTTCTGGGAGGCTTCTTGTAGAAGGCTGCCTGATTGCCACAGGTGTGCCTGATGGATGATGGCAAACACCTGGTGCAGTGCAGCGCTCGGGATGTTTCCGGCACGTCCGAGCTGGGGGAGTGGCTTGAACGTGCCGGGGAGGCAGCTCGGGGCGGTGTAACCACAACAGGACCCCCCCTCCTACGGGAGACACCGGGCGACCGTCCGATGGCGTTGGGGTGGGCCCGATAGAACTCCTCCAGGAGTGCGGGGTCGGCCAGGTAGGACCGGGGAACCCAGCTGCGGTCCTCGGGCCCATAGCCAACCCAGTCCACCAGGTATTGGTACCCACGCCCCCGGCGGCGTACGGCGAGCAGCTGGTCGACATCCCAGACCATGTCACCACCGTCGAGGATCCTGGGGGGTGGAGGAGCTTGGACAGGGGGAGACAGGGGGCTGGTGGCTACCGGTTTGAGGCGCGAGACATGGAAGACGGGATGGATCTTGAGTGAGGTAGGGAGATGGAGACGCACCGCCGAAGGGTTGACGATGCGGTCGATGGTGTAGGGACCGACGTAGCGGGGAGCCAGCTTCCGGTTGATGGTAGGGAAGGGCAGGTCCCGGGCCAGGAGCCATACCTTCTGGCCAGGTCGATAAGCTGGAGCCGGCACTCTCCGCCGGTTGGCGCTGCGCCGGGCCCGCTCTGTAGCTCGCAACAGAGCGGCCCGGGCGGTCTACCAAACGAGATGGGCCTTCGTGGACGGGACCGCCACCTCCAACTCCTGATGGGGGAACAGAGGAGGTTGATAGCCAAGAGAACACTCGAAGGGGGACAAACCGGTAGCCGAACTCTCCATGGAGTTGAACGAGTACTCCACCCAGGGCAGGTACTTGCTCCAGGAGGCGGGGTTGCTGGTGGTAACGCAACGCAAAGCCGCCTCCAGGGCTTGATTGGCCCGCTCTGCCTGCCCATTGGTCTGGGGGTGATACCCGGAGGAGAGGCTGACCGTGGCCCCAATCCCCTTACAGAAGGCCTGCCATACCTTCGAAGTGAACTGGGGACCACGGTCAGAGACAATGTCCAGGGGAATCCCATGGGGTCGGACGAAGTGGGAGACGAGAAGGTCCGCCGTCTCGGCTGCAGAGGGGAGTTTGGTGAGGGCAACAAAGGGGACGGCCTTGGAAAACCGGTCGACAATGGTCAGAATGGTGTCATTGCCTTGCGACACGGGGAGGCCAGTTACAAAGTCCAAGGCAATGTGGGACCAAGGTCGGCCGGGGACAGGAAGGGGGCGCAGGAGACCTGCTGGAGGGCGATGGAGAGCCTTGCTGCGGGCGCAGGTGGTGCAGGCTGCCACGAATTCTCTGGTGTCTGCCTCCATGGTGGGCCACCAGAAACCCCTGCGGATGAAGGCCGCCGTTCGGTAGACACCGGGGTGGCAAGCAAGATGGCTGGAGTGGCCCCACTCCAGCACCTGGGGCCGGACACAGGGAGGCACAAATAGCCGGTTCCGGGGTCCATTGCGTGGGTCGGGTTGGGCGCGCTGGGCCCTTCTCACCACCGATGGCCCAGGTGACGACACCCACCACCCGGGCCGGGGGAAGGATGGTGTCTGGGGCGTCAGGGGACCCCTCGGGAAACAGACGGGAGAGGGCGTCTGCCCTGACGTTCTTGGTGCCCGGGCGGTAGGTGAGGGTGAAGTCGAACCGGCTGAAGAAGAGAGCCCAGCGCGCCTGCCTGGGGTTGAGCCTCTTAGCCGTCCGCACGTAGGTCAGGTTCTTGTGATCGGACCATACGATGAACGGCTGCCCTGCTCCCTCCAGCCAGTGTCTCCACTCCTCTAGGGCGGCGTGGACGGCCAGCAACTCCCTGTTGCCGATGTCGTAATTCTTCTCCGCAGGACTGAAACGCCGGGAGAAGAAGGCGCACGGGTGGATCTTCTGGTCCTCCTCCGACCGCTGGGAGAGGACGGCTCCGATGCCCGTGTCCGATGCGTCCACCTCCACGATGAACTGCCTGCACGGGTCCGGGTGGGCGAGCACCGGAGCCGTTGTGAACAGCCTCTTCAGGGCCAAAAGGCGGCTTCTGCCTCCGTGGTCCAGGAGAAGGGGCGGAGGTTGGAGGTGAGTGCAGTGAGGGGGGCGGCCACACGGCTGAACCCCCTGATGAAGCGCCGGTAGAAGTTTGCAAACCCCAGGAAGCGCTGGAGTTGCGTCCTGTTAGTGGGCCGTGCCCACTCCTCCACCGCTCGGGTCTTCCTGGGGTCAGTGCGGACGAGCCCCTTCTCCACGATGTGGCCAAGGAACTCCACGGAGGCGGAGTGGAACACGCACTTCTCGGCTTTCACGAAGAGCCTGTTCTCCAGCAGCCGTTGGAGGACCAGGCGGACATGCTGGTGGTGTTCCTCCTCAGTCCTGGAGAACACGAGGATGTCATCCAGGTACACCACCGCGAACGTGTTCAGCATGTCCCGGAGCACGTCGTTGACCAACGCCTGGAAGACGGCCGGGGCGTTGGTGAGGCCGAAGGGCATAACGAGGTATTCGAAATGCCTTAGGTGGGTGTTGAAGGCCGTCTTCCATTCATCCCCTTCCCGGATGCGCACCAGGTGGTACGCGCTGCGCAGGTCCAGCTTCGTGAACACCGTGGCGTGAGTGAGTGGCTCGAACGTGGAACTCATAAGGGGGAGTGGATATTTATTTTTCACCGTGATGTTATTTAGCATTCGATAATCTATGTAAGGCCTCAGGCTGCCCTCCTTCTTTGCCACAAAAAAGAAGTCCGCTGCCACCGGGGAAGACGAGGGCCTTATGATTCCTGAGGCCAGGGACTCTGTGATATAATTGCGCATAGCCTCCTTCTCCGGGACGGAGAGGTTATGCAACCGACCGGTGGGAAGGGCGGCCCCGGGAAAGAGATCTATGGCACAATCATAGGGACGGTGAGGGGGGAGGGAAAGTGCACTGTCTTTACTAAATACAGGGGCTAAATCGTGATAAATGGGAGGAACACCAGTGAGATCCGTTGGAGGAGGCACGGGTCTGAGGCCGCTGGACGGGGAGTGGGCGGAGCGAAGGCAGTTGGCATGACACGCAACGCTCCAACCCAAAATCCGCCCAGTAGACCAAGAGATGTAAGGATCGTGCCGTTCCAACCACGGTCTTCCTAGCACCAGGGGCGCTGTGGGGGCGTGCAAAACCAAGAAACGGATAGCTTCCACGTGATTACCCGAAAGGGTGAGGGTGAGGGAAGCAGTGCTATGTGTGATCTTACCAAGTGAACGACCATCTAGGGCTTGGGCTGTGAGGGGTGTGTCTAGGGGGACGAGTGGAATGCCGGCCTGCCGGGCCAGCGAGATGTCCATCAAACACTCGTCCGCCCCCAAATCCAGGAGTGCACCAACAGACAGTGAGTCGTTACCCCAGGTGAGAGTGACCGGAAAAAGGTGGTTGTGCTCCTTCTTGGGCTGGGGCTGAGGAAGGGTCGTCAGGCTCACTAGGACACCCCTCACTAGTGAGCCGGGCCTTTTTGGGCGAGTCGGGCAGGCCTTGATGTAGTGGCCCGACCTCCCGCAGTAGAGGCAGAGGTGGCCACGCATCCTCTGCTCCCTAACCTCCAGCGGGAGCCGTGACCGACCCAACTGCATGGGCTCCTCCTCCGGCCTGGATCCAGAAGCCACCCAGGGTTGCGAGGGGGAGTGTGAGGGTGGAGAGAGCCCACGGTACGCTGACCCAGGGAAGGCACCGGTAGAACGGACGGGGGTTAGTCTATGGGAGGGGCCAGCGCGCGGGGCGCGTTCCTGGCGCCGCTCCTGCAGCCGTTCGTCCATCTGGAGGGCGAGGGTGACGAGTTCGTTGAAGGAGGCAGGGCGGTCCCGAACGATGAGATCTTTGAACGGGTCGCTCAGCCCCCTCCTGTACGCGCTCTTGAGCGCTTTGTCATCCCACCCACTGTCTGCCGCGAGTATCCTTACCTCCAAGGAATAATCTGCCACCGACCTGGCTCCCTGTTGGATGGAATGGAGGCGGCCGGCAGCGTCCTGCCCGTCAGCTGGGTGGTCGAACACCAGATTGAACTCGCGGCGGAAGGCACCATAGTCCGAGGCGAGCTGCTCGGTAAGGCCTACCGCCGCTATGGCCCAGCTGAGGGCTTTGCCGGTGAGGAGGGACATGACAAGGGCTGCCTTGGTCTCTCCTGTCCTATACCTGGCTGGCTGGTGTTTGAACAGGAGCTCACACTGACCAAGGAAACCCCTGCACAGCTCGAACTCCCCACCGAAGGCCTTGGGGCAGGGGAAGTTAGGCTCGCACCGGGGGTCCAGTGGGGGTTGACTCGGAGGAGGGGGAACGTCGGGACCAGGAACGGGGAAACCGAAGGCCGAGCTGGGGGCAGAGACCGAGGCCAGGGCAGGGTGGTCGCTCATCCTGGAGACCGCTGTGGAGAGTGCAGCGATCTGCGCGGTGAGGGCATCTAACGCGCTCGTCACGGCCTTGGAGCCGGACTGAAGATCGCTGATCTCTGCGGTGACACGAGTGAAGGCAGTAGTGAGCTCTGAGCGGAGAGAGGCAAGTTGGCAACTGTGACTTCTTACTACTGCCTCTAGGGGGACGGGGCTCTGGGGCGTCACAGGGACCGTCCGCTCCTTGGGTTTGCCTGGGTCCATAATGGCTCCGACGTTCTGTTGTGCTCGCGCACCAGAACCTGACCCGTGTGGCGAAACCCAAGACAGACAGACACGAGATGACTTCTAAGTCTACAAAGGGGGGTTTTATTGTGGGAGGGAAATGTATGGTGAAAAAGGCGTTCTGTTAGTGGGATGTGTGAATAAACTATGTGTGGTGTCCCGTGGTTTGCGTGTATAACTATGTGTGAGTGTTTTTAGCCTATGTGTGGTGTGGTATGTAAATGACCAGGAGGTGTTGAAAAAATGTGCGTGCACCTGGCAAGAAAGTTCAGTCTGTGATCCAAGAGGGGTTGTCCGAGAAAGTCCAGGTCCGAGATCCGGGAAGTCGAGTCCGAAGGGAGGGGTCCAGATAGAGGGACAAGGGGGGAGATCGCAGGAGAGGTCCGGGGAGAAAACGTGAAGGTCGCTGGGGACGAGGGAGACGCGGGGAGCCGTGGAAATCGCGGAGGGAGAGTCTTGGGAGGAAACAGAGACACGAAGATAAGACACTGGGGAATAAACAGAATGCAAGGAACGCTGGAGGGCTTGTCAGAACTTTACCTCAGGGTTCAGTACGTCGAAGCACAGAGAGACGTTCTGGGAGGCTTCTTGTAGAAGGCTGCCTTATTTCCACAGGTGTGCCTGATGGATGATGGCAAACACCTGGTGCAGTGCAGCGCTCGTCTCCTCAGAGCGCGAGCCGAGCGCTGGGATGTTTCCGGCACGTCCGAGCTGGGGGAGTGGCTTGAACGTGCCGGGGAGGCAGCTCGGGGCGGTGTAGCCACAACACTCACCTCTGCAAACATTTCCTGGTCGGCCTGCAGGACGGAGTTAGGAAAGCCATAGAAACACACTGCGTAGGATACGGAAAGAGACGACTGGAAGACTTGCTGAGACATGCTGATCATGCCCACGATCAAATGCAGAAAAAGGAAGAAGAACAGAAGGCAAGGCAGGCTCAGGACAAACATCGCACCTCTCTCTCTCTCCTCCATGGTGCCGCAGCGGCTTCCTTCACCCTACTAACCTGTGCAACAGGACAGACCCGGGGACCGTTCACGATGTCAGAACCCGTGACAACACGCCCAGCCCAGCGGCCCCCAACCGGGTGACGACTGCTGCTTCACATGTGGCCAGCCCGGTCACTGGGCTGAAGACTGTCCACTCCGTCAAGGGCATCAACCAAAGGCGCGGAAGAGGCCGAGGATGGAGCAACGGACCTCACAACCAGTGGGCCCCACGGGGAGGCTCATACCGGAGTTCGGACTGACAGGCGACACGGGAGGAGGAGGAGGGGGTCCTGGACACATCTGCTGCCACATCAGGTCGTATGAATGCACAGACACAACCAAATACACTGATTTGCAATGAAGACTCTGCTTTGCTGTTAGCTTCCCCAGTTGGACAGTATGTATCTCATGAGCTAGCTTTCCGAAAACTGCCAATGATAACCTTGCGTCTTGCAAATGCTGAGCTGCCTTTCTTGTTAGACACGGGAGCCACACGAACGGTGGTGAGAACCGCCTATCGGCCGGCCACGGTTAACACGGAGCGGCCAAACGGTCCTCTCCACTGTTGCGAGTGGTAGGTGTGTCACGGAGCCATTATCCATTCCTGTGCGCTTGTTTGCCTGGATGACAGCTCATCAACAAAATTGCCTGTTTTAATTTCTGATAACTGCCCATTTAAATTGTTGGATAGAGATGGCATGATCCAACTGGGCATCTCTGTTGTTTCCACCTCATCAGGGCTGTACATCACTTCGTTACCAGCAGCGAATATTTTTTTGCATACACATAACCCCGCCCTCCCTCTACGGGTCTACATGTGGGCTCCTACCGCCTCCCAATACACACAGTGGCTCTGCTCCCTTGCTCACACACCACAACAGGGGACGCATCGACCTACATGACAGCGGACAACCTACACTGCACCGCTCATGTCACGTGTACATTAGACAACGACCAAACTGCGTTGTTTTCGGTTGATGACTCGGTCCCGCACGTCTCCTTGGTAAAACCACGGGGTTCCCAGTGGACAGATACGGGTCCACTCGCGCGACAAGCTTCTCTGGCGTCAGATTGGCTTCCCGCCGACTCTTCACGCGACTGGTACCTCTCACTAAAATTATACCGGGTAGACGTCAGCGCCACCGTTGCGGTGACGCCACGAATGTTGGCTCTGTCCGCCCCCTCACCGTCAGTGACTGAGGCCCATACACTGGCACACACACACACACTGCACTTGCTCCGCAGCTTCACAACATCCCCTCCCATCTTTGGGCTGACGGGAAATAGGATGTAGGTCTCATACGTAATTGTGAGCCCGTCATCATTACCCCGAAATCCGACTTCCGTCCCCACCAACCTCAGTACCCTTTGAAACCGGAAGCGGTTAATGGCATCTGCCCTGTATTCAATGCCTTGCGTGTCAAGGGCATAATTGTCCCTTGCCCCACCTCCCCGGTTTCCACTCCCATCTTCCCCGCGAAGAAGATACGCCCACCCGGACAGCCCACTGAATGGAGGTTCGTTCAAGACCTTCAGGCAGTAAATGCAGCTGTCAGGGCCCGCACGCCCTGCGTCCCCAATCCCTACACCCTTATGTCTCAGGTTCCCCCTTCTGCACGGCGGTTTACCGTTGTGGACCTTGCCAACGCTTTCTTCAGCGTCCCTGTTCATCCTGACGGCCAGTTCTGGTTTGCGTTCCTATTTGACGGTCACATGGACAAGGCTGTGTCAGGGCGATTGTGAAAGCCCCACGATCTACAACGGGGCGCTTCGAGACAGCCTTAGCACAGTTACGCTGACGCGCGGCTCAACCCTATGGCAGTACGTCGACGACCTCCTGCTTTGTGCCCCCACCACAACGCAGTGCAGCCGTGACTCGGTCTCTCTCTTACGCCATCTGGCCCAAGAAGGTCACCAAGCTAGTCTCTCCAAACTCCAATTTTGTCAACAACACGTCACTTTCCTCGGACACACGGTCCTATAACTCTAACCCTAACCCGTCTCTGGAAAAAACACACTGTCCCTTTTTTTCTTTTTTTTTTCTTTTTTTCCTCCCCCTTTCTGTTTTTTTCCGTCTGTGGGGAGGGCGCGCGTTTGCCGGATGTCGCGTCACGTTTCCCGTGACAACGGCGTGGGGGGCCGCCTTTTCCGGAGAGCGTGCCATCTACCGGAGGTGGTGTCATATTTCCCAGTTTATATTTAGAGGCGGAGCTCCATTTTCTCTTTTCGACGGAGTCCGGCAGAACTACGTCGCCCGCTGTTCGGTGAGTTGGACTAATGTTGGCTATTTTTTCGATTGTTAATTTGATTTTTACGAGCCTTAGAAGGCCACCGAGATGCCGCCCGGTCGTTTTATTGTGGGAGGGAAATGTATGGTGAAAAAGGCGTTCTGTTAGTGGGATGTGTGAATAAACTATGTGTGGTGTCCCGTGGTTTGCGTGTATAACTATGCGTGAGTGTTTTTAGCCTATGTGTGGTGCGGTATGTAAATGACCAGGAGGTGTTGAAAAAATGTGCGTGCACCTGGCAAGAAAGTCCAGTCCGTGATCCAAGAGGGGTTGTCCGAGAAAGTCCAGGTCCGAGATCCGGGAAGTCGAGTCGGAAGGGAGGGGTCCAGATAGAGGGACAAGGGGGGAGATCGCAGGAGAGGTCCGGGGAGAAAACGTGAAGGTCGCTGGGGACGAGGGAGACGCGGGGAGCCGTGGAAATCGCGGAGGGAGAGTCTTGGGAGGAAACAGAGACACGAAGATAAGACACTGGGGAATAAACAGAATGCAAGGAACGCTGGAGGGCTTGTCAGAACTTTACCGCAGGGTTCAGTACGTCGAAGCACAGAGAGACGTTCTGGGAGGCTTCTTGTAGAAGGCTGCCTGATTGCCACAGGTGTGCCTGATGGATGATGGCAAACACCTGGTGCAGTGCAGCGCTCGTCTCCTCAGAGCGCGAGCCGAGCGCTCGGATGTTTCCGGCACGTCCGAGCTGGGGGAGTGGCTTGAACGTGCCGGGGAGGCAGCTCGGGGCGGTGTCACCACAACAGGACCCCCCCTCCTACGGGAGACACCGGGCGACCGTCCGATGGCGTTGGGGTGGGCCCGATAGAACTCCTCCAGGAGTGCGGGGTCGGCCAGGTAGGACCGGGGAACCCAGCTGCGGTCCTCGGGCCCATAGCCAACCCAGTCCACCAGGTATTGGTACCCACGCCCCCAGCTGCGTACGGCGAGCAGCTGGTCGACATCCCAGACCATGTCACCACCGTCGAGGACCCTGGGGGGTGGAGGAGCTTGGACAGGGGGAGACAGGGGGCTGGTGGCTACCGGTTTGAGGCGCGAGACATGGAGACGGGATGGATCTTGAGTGAGGTAGGGAGATGGAGACGCACCGCCGAAGGGTTGACGATGCGGTCGATGGTGTAGGGACCGACGTAGCGGGGAGCCAGCTTCCGGTTGAGGGTAGGGAAGGGCAGGTCCCGGGCCAGGAGCCATACCTTCTGGCCAGGTCGATAAGCTGGAGCCGGCACTCTCCGCCGGTTGGCGCTGCGCCGGGCCCGCTCTGTAGCTCGCAACATAGCGGCCCGGGCAGTCTTCCAAACGCGCCGACATCGGCGGAGATGGGCCCTCGTGGACGGGACCGCCACCTCCAACTCCTGATGGGGGAACAGAGGAGGTTGATAGCCAAGAGAACACTCGAAGGGGGACAAACCGGTAGCCGAACTCTCCATGGAGTTGAGCGAGTACTCCACCCAGGGCAGGTACTTGCTCCAGGAGGCGGGGTTGCTGGTGGTAACACAACGCAAAGCCGCCTCCAGGTGCTCTGCCTGCCCATTGGTCTGGGGGTGATACCCGGAGGAGAGGCTGACCGTGGCCCCAATCCCCTTACAGAAGGCCTGCCATACCTTCGAAGTGAACTGGGGACCACGGTCAGAGACAATGTCCAGGGGAATCCCATGGGGTCGGACGAAGTGGGAGACGAGAAGGTCCGCCGTCTCGGCTGCAGAGGGGAGTTTGGTGAGGGCAACAAAGTGGACGGCCTTGGAAAACCGGTCGACAATGGTCAGAATGGTGTCATTGCCTTGCGACACGGGGAGGCCAGTTACAAAGTCCATTGCAATGTGGGACCAAGGTCGGCCGGGGACAGGAAGGGGGCGCAGGAGACCTGCTGGAGGGCGATGGAGAGCCTTGCTGCGGGTGCAGGTGGTGCAGGCTGCCACGAACTCTCTGGTGTCTGCCTCCATGGTGGGCCACCAGAAACCCCTGCGGATGAAGGCCGCCGTTCAGTAGACACCGGGGTGGCAGGCAAGATGGCTGGAGTGGCCCCACTCCAGCACCTGGGGCCGGACACAGGGAGGCACAAATAGCCGGTTCCGGGGTCCATTGCCTGGGTCGGGCTGGGCGCGCCGGGCCCTTCTCACCACCGATTCGATGGCCCAGGTGACGACACCCACCACCCGGTCCGGGGGAAGGATGGTGTCTGGGGCGTCATGGGACCCCTCGGGAAACAGACGGGAGAGGGCGTCTGCCCTGACGTTATTGGTGCCCGGGCGGTAGGTGAGGGTGAAGTCGAACCGGCTGAAGAAGAGAGCCCAGCGCGCCTGCCTGGGGTTGAGCCTCTTAGCCGTCCGCACGTAGGTCAGGTTCTTGTGATCGGACCATACGATGAACGGCTGCCCTGCTCCCTCCAGCCAGTGTCTCCACTCCTCTAGGGCGGCGTGGACGGCCAGCAACTCCCTGTTGCCGATGTCGTAATTCTTCTCCGCAGGACTGAAACGCCGGGAGAAGAAGGCGCACGGGTGGATCTTCTGGTCCTCCTCCGACCGCTGGGAGAGGACGGCTCCGATGCCCGTGTCCGATGCGTCCACCTCCACGATGAACTGCCTGCACGGGTCCGGGTGGGCGAGCACCGGAGCCGTTGTGAACAGCCTCTTCAGGGCCAAAAGGCGGCTTCTGCCTCCGTGGTCCAGGAGAAGGGGCGGAGGTTGGAGGTGAGTGCAGTGAGGGGGGCGGCCACACGGCTGAACCCCCTGATGAAGCGCCGGTAGAAGTTTGCAAACCCCAGGAAGTGCTGGAGTTGCGTCCTGTTAGTGGGCCGTGCCCACTCCTCCACCGCTCGGGTCTTCCTGGGGTCAGTGCGGACGAGCCCCTTCTCTACGATGTGGCCAAGGAACTCCACGGAGGCGGAGTGGAACACGCACTTCTCGGCTTTCACGAAGAGCCTGTTCTCCAGCAGCCGTTGGAGGACCAGGCGGACATGCTGGTGGTGTTCCTCCTCAGTCCTGGAGAACACGAGGATGTCATCCAGGTACACCACCGCGAACGTGTTCAGCATGTCCCGGAGCACGTCGTTGACCAACGCCTGGAAGACGGCCGGGGCGTTGGTCAGGCCGAAGGGCAAAACGAGGTATTCGAAATGCCTTAGGTGGGTGTTGAAGGCCGTCTTCCATTCATCCCCTTCCCGGATGCGCACCAGGTGGTATGCGCTGCGCAGGTCCAGCTTCGTGAACACCGTGGCGTGAGTGAGTGGCTCGAACGTGGAACTCATAAGGGGGAGTGGATATTTATTTTTCACCGTGATGTTATGTAGCATTCGATAATCTATGTAAGGCCTCAGGCTGCCCTCCTTCTTTGCCACAAAAAAGAAGTCCGCTGCCACCGGGGAAGACGAGGGCCTTATGATTCCTGAGGCCAGGGACTCTGTGAATTTTGAGGGGAAAAAAAGAAAATAAAAGGGAAACAAGTGTTATGGCTCGCCCACCCCGCACCGTGGCTCGCCCACCCCACGCCGGCAGCCAATCGGCTCGTCAGGGCCGGGCTTAGTCATCAGGGCTGGGCTTAAGTTTGGTGGCCTCCCACGTGCCCGTTGTCAGTTCGTGTTGTTACCTCCCCGCAGTAGCGGCGACTCTCCTCTCACGGTCCTTTTCTCTACGAACTCATCCCAGCCCTTGGTTCATGTTTTTCCCTTGCAAGGTTTCCCCGTGGAAGTATCCTGCCTTGTTCCCGTTTGGATTACCCGCGAGTTTTTTCCCCCCTTGGACTTTCCGTTTTTTCCTTGTCGCTCATTGCCTTCCTATGTTTGAATAAAGTACGCCAGTTTTCGGCTAACCCCATCTCTGTCTGGTGTCGTGCGCTTGGGGTCTCCCACAAACTCTAACACACATGCTATTTTCATGAATTCCAGGTTCGTATCAGGCGCACCTGTTACCTATAGCATGCTATTCCCTGTAATTAAAACAAATATGTATCCCCCATAGACAAAGAAATGACCTGGATGATGCGATACCATGGCAATATTACCTGCAACTCACGGTTGTAGGTAATATTAATGTAACTAGTTATCGAAAAGAATACCGATGTTGGTTTTACTGAGCGGTTAATTGCTAAATGGTATAGCCTATACAGAATTTGGCGGACAAAAGCTAACTAAGTCATGACAAAATAGCAGCCGAGAGAAGAAGAAGAAAAGTTGATGCTAGAATTGATCGGCCAGATGGAGGGGGGAGGGACCTCCGCTGCGCGCTCTGCTGTGATTCGTTGTTTTGTCATCAAATGCTCACAGCGAATCAACCAGTCACAGCAGCGTGTAGTTTCTGGCAGCTTTTTCAACATGGAGGAGGACTTCAGCTTATCTGATTGCAATCGCGCGAAATTCCGCGAATCAAATCTTTAAATATTCGGTCTGAACGTCAAGAAATGCGGTTACAACATCAGCGTGTCACAAAACATACATTTGTTTAACCATTTCGATAAAACTGCACTCGCGCGAATCAAATGTTTAAATATTCAGCTGTTGGGCGTTAGGGCTTACCAACCATATGTATATATTTTGTTGTAGATCTTGGTCTTAAATTCCGATCCAAGTGGCATTAAAAAGGTCTTAAAAAGTCTTAAAATTAACTTAGTGAAACCTGCAGATACCCTGTTCTTAGGCATGGCTTCCTACTGTGTCGCTTGTTCGTTCCGGCATTTGCAACCTTTGACAAACCCCTTCGGGCCCTCATTGACTCTCATGCACCCGCCTCACAGGTCCTCTTGTGGACCCCAGAGGCAACTAAAGCCTTTGAGGGACTGAAAGTCCAGCTCCAAATCGCACCAACTCTTGGCTATCCGGAGCCCGCTCAAGCATTCACTCAAACTGTGGATGAGCGCAACGGCTGCATGATCTCCGTCCTCTTGCAGTCAGTCTCATGGGGGACTGCAAGCTGCGCCCTGTGGCTTACTTCTCCGCCAAACTTGACCCGGTAGCGGCTGGCTTGCCTCGCTGCCTTCGAGCCGTCGCTGCTGCTGAAAAGGCTGTGATGGCCTCGCGAGACATCGTGGGGTACTCCGACGTTATTCTCCTGGTTCCCCATGCGGTCCCGGTCCTCCTACTTGAACAGAAAAGGTCACAGCTGTCCGCAGCCCGGTGGCTATGTTACAACACTGTGCTCCTTGACATGCCCACCATCACTGTCAAACGTTGCGCTGTCCTTAACCCCGCCACCCTTCTTCCCTCACCAGACGATGGTGAACCACACGACTGCGTTGCAGCTGTCTCTGCTGTTTGTTCACCTCGGCCTGATCTCAGCTCCACTCCTCTTGCCAACCCTGCCGTTGTCCTTTTTGTGGATGGGTCGGCTTCCCGCTGTCTTACCACCGGCCAATGTCAGGTTGGTTGGGCCGTATGCTCTGCCTCCGCTTGCCTTAATTGCAGCTCATTGCCCTCTCACCTCTCTGCACAGGCTGCTGAACTCACGGCCCTCTCTGCGGCCTGCGAGCTGGCAGCTGGCTGGTCTGTCACCATCTACACGGATTCACGCTACGCTTTCGGCGTGGACTTTGGTGCTCTCTGGCAACAGAGACAGTTTCTTACGTCCTCTGGTACTTATGTACATGCGCGTGCGACAAAGACACTCCAGAGCAGGGCTTAGTCCTTTTGAGATTGTCATGGGACGGCCTCCGACCATGGGAACGGGCCCTGCGCCGGGAGCTCTTCCCCAAACCGCTCTTTACGAGCATGCTATGCTACAGCACTGCTGTAATCTCTCCTCTGCTCTCTCCCAAGTCTCCCAAACAGGTGGCAGCTGCTCTCCCCACCCCAGCTGAGAAGGTTCTCCATTCCTACCTCCCCGGCGAATGGGTCGTCATCCGGTGTTTCCGGAGAAAGACCTGGCGATCCAACAGATGGGCGGGTCCATTTTCCCGGGACAACGGCATGGTCAGGGAACGTCTGTCCCGGGCGAAAGCACACGCCCACCGGAGGTGGTGTCATATTTCCCAGTGACGTATTTAGAGGCGGAGCTGTGGTTCACTCTCTCTTTTTACGAGGGACTCCGACAAAGAGGGACGTAGCCCCCCCGCTCGGTGAGTTGGACTAGTGTAAAGCTATTTGTAACCCCTTTTTCACTGGCGGGCAACGCCAAGCACATTTAAACAAGACAAAAGCCTAATGCTACCAGTTACTAAAGTGTTACAATACAAATCAATAGCGCAACAGGATCCTGAGTTCTCAGCGGTGGAATGGTGAGCTGGCTGAACCTCCTGTGTACTAGTAGGCTAGTGCCACTAATGACAATATTAGTGATAATTGATAATAGAAATAATTAACCAAGATAATAATCAATTTAGTAGCGCGGTGCCTCCACTGTGAAAATACTACACTTAGCTAAGGCTGGTGAATGGTATATCTTCCCAGAATGAAACAAACACGTGGTTAATGCAGATCTTATAACTCTGCTGTGTACTGAATTACTGTACAAGCTTATTACCAGCACTCTATAAGTAACCTAGGCTTTGCATATGCGGAAAATGAGCTGCCAATACACCCGAAATATAATTAATAATAATAGGATTTATTTGATAATAATGAGAGAGACAGAGAGAGAGAGAGTACCACACGAGTGTAGTATTGCTGATTAAATAAACATTAATTGAAATTACACAGGGTGGGACAAGCGGTCACAATAAACAGGAAGAAAGTATCAAAAGAACACACAAATACCCAGCACTTTCCGTTGGGGCCCGTTGGTGCACATTAAAGCAGCTCTCTGAGCGGAGGGCAAGGCAGCCACCGCTACGATGCCCAGGCGACGAGATAAAAGTGTGCGTGTGTGTGTGAGTATAAATGAAATTTTCGGGTTACTCACAACCCATCGCCCCCTCGACCGGGAGGCTGTGTGCAGTCCAGAGGATGGAAGGCGTAGTGCTAGCCTAGCAGCTGGCAGGTGTCGGCTCCCCGGTAGCAGCCTCCACCCGCCGCAAGATGGCCAAAGGTTGCAATGTTCAAACAACCCTGGCGAAGATAGAGCAGATGAAGCGAGTCCTCTTTGGATAGCAGACAGGTCCCAGGAATGGAGCAGAGCGGCTCCCCTAGTTAGATCACCGTCCAGCGCAGCCCGATGACTTCTGACTAGCCTCCACAACTCTAGTCGGCTAGCTAACACACTAGCACTGGATGCTAAATGCACTTAGCTAGCTAGCGGCGACACTGGCTATGGGGCATAAACAAAATAATCGGCATACTAAAACAAAGCCCACCAGCAAGCATACGACCGCGGGCCAATCGCAACACTCCTGACCTCAAATGCGGGCCTAGTACACGGGCTGTGTATAAAGTCTCCGCGAAACGGGTACTTAGACGGAGCAGCAGAAAAATGGCCCTCTCTCTTCGTCGTACTCACTCGGGCTGCCTAACTCCTCCCTCTCCGTGAGGAGATGGACTGTTGCGAAGCTCGTGATTTCGCGGGCATAACAACTCCACACCACATCATTGGCTAATAACAAAATTCGAATAAAAATACAAAGAGCAAATACATTCCATTGGTTCACATGTTTCGAAACCCACAAGAACATAGGAAATGTGCAAGACACAAAGCATGCTGGTAAGTGCAGTAGCACAAAGTATGTACAACAGATTTTAGAGGTCCTTCCATATTGTTATGGCAAATTGGCAGCTTCCAATCAAGTGATTTGATTTTCACGAGCCTTAGAAGGCCACCGACATGCCGCTCGTAGAAAAGTCTAAACCCTCGCCTGAAGAGGGTTGAAGAAAAGCGAAACGTCGCGCGACTTTGGGCTTTGTTGTAGTGAAACAGGGGACCAAATTGGGGTCCCGATGATGCGACTGAGCCAAACTGAGGGACCATTATTAGCTGCCATTGAATTTTTGGATTGCGTGGGACGGTGGGGTAGTTGGTGGGGGACTGTGGCCGCCATCTAAACACCATGTCGATGGACAGTGCACAAGGTTAATTGCAATGTATTTGGGAATGCGGATTTAAAAGCCTAACCCTAACCTTAAGCTTAACCCTGCCTCTCTTAGTTGAATAAGGCCTCGCCTGAAGAAGGTACATAAACAGCGAAACGTCGCGCGACTTTGGGCTTGATTGTAGTGCCAGCGCGACCACCCCTGCCCACATACATTGTCGAGCCTCGGCCACATTCAGCGGCCAGCACTGCCCAGTTTGACGGGTCCAACCCGAGCACCCCTGGCCACATTGAGTGAAGTCGAGCATTATAGCATTCCTCAGATCAGTAGGCCAGTGCTAAATAAATAGAAGTCATGAGCCAAAAGCCCAAGCCTAACCCCTCTTCTCCCTGGACACCTGCTGACCCCTCCTTCACCCCGGCACAGCAGCTGGCCATCAAGCAATCGGCGTCACCCTTAAAAAGCCTCCACTGTGGACCAGTGTTGGCTGGAACGTAGCCATTGATGGACTTGTGCCTGCCAGTCTACCTGCCACTGAGCCAACTCCTGCTCTACCCCTGGGATGGGCCACTTGAATGAAGAGTTGATTTCTTTTTTTTTTTTTTTTATAAATGTATTTTGGATTTTTCCCTTTTTTCTCCCAATTTAGTGGCCAATCGATCCCTATTTTAATTCAAACACCCACCCTCGTACTGCATGCGTTCGCCAACTGCATCTGTCCGAGGGCCGGCAGTCTGGAAGGAGAGCGCCTCCCCACTTTGGTGACAAGGCGACTCCAAGCCGAAGCACTGTTTTTTCCGACACACACAGAGACGCATTGACGTGACGAACACAAGCCGACTCCGCCCCCCTCCCGAAGACAGCGTTGCCAATGATTGCTGCTTCATCGAGTCCGGCCATAAGACTTGATTTCTTCCCTTACCTGCTTGTCCCGTCTGCTTTTGGGTTCTTTCCAGATACGTGACAGAAATTGGTTTTGTGTTGGTTTGTTTGTTTGCTATTGTTTGATTTATCTTGAGCCAAAGCTCATTCCTTACCAAAGCTGGATTCCTTACGTGTGCGAGAGAGAGAGAGTGAAATAAAGTTTAACATTATAATAAAATAATGTTAACATAGATTTAACTTTTTCTCTGGTACTGTAGCATGTCAATAAACGTTTAATGATAGCAGTTGTGAAGTATTCTGCTGCTACTCAATACTAATACTAATTACTAACACAGTAAATTGTATTCTTCAACCTTTTCTGTTCAGGATGCTGACTTCTTCAACAATATCAAAGCTCGTATTCTCTGTATTGTTGATGTGTTCGTATGGTTGTGTGATGCTGGAATTACTTCAGATGAGCTGGATAAAGCAGTAATGAGTTTGTCTTTAGACAAATCTCTAGGTAGGGATGGACTTACTGCCAATTTCTATAGACATTTTTGGGACTTATTAAAGTTGCATTCTCTCTTATGTTAAAAGAATCAACTGACAATATTAAATTTCCTTCCACTATGAAACAAGCTATAATAACTTTAATTCCCAAGCTTCATAAGGACCCCAAAATATTAGATAATCTTAGACCAATCACATTATTCAACAACGACTACAAAATCGTGACCCTTATTTATGCTAATAGGTTAAAAAAGAATCTACATAAAATTATAAGGGATTCTCAACCTGGTTTTATGAAGGGTAGATCCATTCACAACAATATTTGCTTAATGCTTGATCTTTTAGATTATAGACATTTAATAGAAGATGATGGTTTTATTCTATTTCTTGACTTTTATAAAGCATTTGATTCAATTGAGCACTTTTTTCAAAAAAAAATGCCATTGTTTAATGTTATTAGGTTTTGGGGATAAGTTTCAAAACATGAATCTCTATGAAAATACAAATTGTTCAGTCTCTTTACCAAGAGGTACGTCACCCCGATTTATAACCAAACGCGGCGTTAAACAGGGTTGTCCCATTTCCCCTTCTCTCTTTATAATTGCTACAGAAATGCTTTCTGTCTTTATTAAAAATTCAACTATCACTCCATTAGATGTACTTGGGAAACCAGTAATCATTAGCCAGTTAGCAGATGATACAACCATCTTTATGAAGCAGCTAACTGAAGTCCCCGGAATACTTCAAATGATTCAGATTTTTCTCCAAAGCCTCTGGTCTAAAGTTAAATTTGAACAAGTGTGAGCTAATGCCAGTTCATCAAAGTCATTTAACAGAGGCATACAGCATTTCTGTAAAATCCACTGTTTAGTACTTGGACATAAATATGTATCAAAATATGAATGTGTGGAAGGTAGTGGATGAATGCCAAACTAGACTTAACTCTTGGTTATGGAGAGGCATTAGTTTATTAGGTCGAATCTTTTTGACTAAAACGGAAAGCATTTCAAGGTGCATGTATCTGGCATACTCGATGGCTATTCCAAGTAGAGCTATTAAAAAGATCTATCAGGTCAGTTTTGATTATCTTTGGAAAATGAAAATCCACTAAGTTAAGAGAGCAGAGATTTTAAAGATGGAGGCCTACAAGCTATCGGTTTTGATTTTGTAAATGGAACGTTGAAAATCAATTGGCTAAAGTCTTTTCTGAACAACAATAGCTTTTGGTTCCATTTTCCCAGAGAAACAGTTAAGAAGTTGGGAAGTATAGAATTGTTACTTAAATGTGACTTCAGTATTCAAAGACTCCCGATTGAATTTTCCCTTGTTCACCAGCAGGTCTTTTTATATTAGAAACTCTTATACAATCGCAATTTCACCCCACATAATACACCATTATGGAATAATAGATATATTATGGTTAAAAAGAAATCATTTTATAACAAGGACTGGATGGTGAAAGGTTTTTGGTCAGTGACCCAATTACGTAGTTGATAGTAGTGGCTGTATCATATCGTTTGAGAGTTTCTGCCTTAAATATGATTTAATTGGAAACCGTTACGTATTTAAATCTATAACTAAAGCAATCCCTAAATCTATTAATCAAAGGAATTTTAACATATTCTACTCTATCACCCCTTGTCTCCCACAACTTTTAGTTGGAGGCTGTGATTTTAATGAAGTCAGATTCCCAAATAAAACAATTATAAATATGTTTAATAACATTTCAAACTCTATAGTATCTTACAGAAACTCAATTTCACAAGTCTACTCAAAGAACTATTCACATGTTACTAACTAAATATCTTAAATTCCCCATAAATCCCAAAGCAAAGGAAATCCATTTTAAATTTTTAAATGGAGTGTATCCAGCCAGTGAATTGTTACGACAGCGATTTGGAATTGAAACCAATAATTGTGTATTTTGTGATGATGCTCAAACGACTGATCATTTATTTTTCCAATGTGTGAATTATGAAACTTTATGGCTTGATATACATGACTGGCTTTACCCAAGGGTTTTCCAACTGGAAAACTTTTCTCTGAAGGACATTGTTTATTGACTTGCCATGGACAATAGCAACGATGACTTTTTAGTCAACGACGTTCTTATTTTCGGGAAATGTTATAAACACAAATCAAAATATGTGAAAGTGAAACCTGACTTTTGTGTATTTCGCAGAGAGTTTCTTGCTTATACAAAGGCCCTTAAAGTCATGAAAATAAAAAATGCAGTAAAACTTTTTAGTATAATAGAAGAATATAATTAACCAAAAAGCCCTAGCCCTGTTTAATTTTATGTATTTTATATTGATGTTATTTCAACCTCTCGTTTGTTTTATTTTTTTCAATCTTTCCTTTGTATGCACCAGGTCCTATTGTGCGAACATGGAAATGTTATTGCCATGTTGTTTGTAAGTTTGAAATTGTTAAAAAAAAATCTTCACAAAAAAAAAAGAGAACCCAAGGAAGTATTATAGTAGAACTATAATACTTTAATACATCCATGAGAGAACTCCACAGCCCGGAAACTCCTGAAAACAGCAGCGCCTCTTAGCGGGAGTATGGATATATTACAATATCCTAATTAGTATTAACGTAAATAGTGTTCATATATTTTATTTATAACAGTGTCCACATAAGCCTGCACATTGACCGTGTTTCTTTTTGAGTGTAAACCATCCAATATAGAGAAATCTACTGCTGGTTGAGGTAGTAACCATGGTGGAACAGCTGATATTAGAACAGTTAGACTAATATTCCTGCCCTATGATGGCATGGCGGCATGTCCAGGGTGTCTCCCTGCCTGCCGCCCAATGACAGCTGGGATAGACTCCAGTATCCCCGCGACCCTGACAGCAGGATGAGCGGTTTGGGTTATGAATTATTCTATAATGATCACACTTCAACAACACTTTAATCCACAAAAGCTCTTGAATACATCCAGAATCACCTCCCACATAGCTGACGACTCTGGCCGAAATGTGCCCTTAAACCATCGACAAGTGGTGTTTTCACCGAAGGCGGGCCAAGTCTGGCAATGGTGGCACTGTAATGGTGCATAACACGTGGGCCGACTGTGGGCCGACATCTTATATTAACTGGCCCTCACATGTTCTGTAAAGTGTGAACCACACAGAAATGTTAAGTCTCAACTTTAAAATATTTTTTCTGCTTTGACTGGCGTCTCATCCATCACCACCCAAAATCAGAATATTGTAACGTGCATGGATAAGAAGACACGCTGGCCGCTGGCTCGCGGGTCTGACCCTGTAGTCTAGCGGTTAGCGATGTCTCCTGCGGTGCGGGCGATACGGGTTCGCTTCCCGGCCGCGGCAGTTCCTGTGGTTGCGTTGACCCCCGAATTCGCTACAATATACACTCACCGGCCACCTTATTAGGCACACCTGTCCAGCTGCTCATTAATGCAAATTTCTAATCAGCCAATCACATGGCAGCAACTCAATGCAACTCAATGCATTTAGGCATGTAGACATGGTCAAGTCAATCTGCTGCAGTTTAAACCGAGCATCAGAATGGGGAAGAAAGGTGATTTAAGTGACTTTGAACGTGGCATGGTTGTTGGTGCCAGACGGGCTGGTCTGAGTATTTCAGAAACTGCTGATCTACTGGGATTTTCACGCACAACCATCTCTAGGGTTTACAGAGACTGGTCCGAAAAAGAGAAAATATCCAGTGAGCGGCAGTTCTGTGGGCAAAAATGCCTTGTTGATGCCAGAGGTCAGAGGAGAATGGCCAGACTGGTTCGAGCTGATAGAAAGGCAACAGTAACTCAAATAACCACTCATTACAACCGAGGTATGCAGAAGAGCATCTCTGAACGCACAACACGTCGAACCTTGAGGCAGATGGGCTACAGCAGCAGAAGACCACACCGGGTGCCACTCCCGTCAGCTAGGAACAGGAAACTGAGGCTACAATTCGCACAGGCTCATCAAAATTGGACAATAGAATATTGGAAAAACGTTGCCTGGTCTGATGAGTCTCAATTTCTGCTGCGACATTCGGATGGTAGGGTCAGAATTTGGCGTCAACAACATGAAAGCATGGATCCATCCTGCCTTGTATCAACGCTTCAGGCTGGTGGTGGTGGTGTAATTGGTGTGGGGGATATTTTCTTGGCACACTTTGGGCCCCTTAGTACCAATTGAGCATCGTGTCAACGCCACAGCCTACCTGAGTATTGTTGCTGACCATGTCCATCCCTTTATGACCACAGTGTTCCCATCTTCTGATGGCTACTTCCAGCAGGATAACGCGCCATGTCATAAAGCTCGAATCATCTCAGACTGGTTTCTTGAACATGACAATGAGTTCACTGTACTCAAATGGCCTCCACAGTCACCAGATCTCAATCCAATAGAGCACCTTTGGGGTGTGGTGGACCGGGAGAGTCGCATCATGGATGTGCAGCCGACAAATCTGCAGCAACTGCGTGATGCTATCATGACAATATGGACCAAACTCTCTGAGGAATGTTTCCGGTACCTTGTTGAATCTATGCCACGAAGGATTAAGGCAGTTCTGAAGGCAAAAGGGGGTCCAACCCGGTACTAGCAAGGTGTACCTAATAAAGTGGCCAGTGAGTGTATATATACACACCTGATTCAGTTGTGTCATTCCGAGTTTGGCATGGGTCAAGCGCATGTAATCGCAATTAACTGCAGCTAAATGGAATTGAAATGAAATCGTGTTTAGCCTGAAAGGTCAGAGTGACTGCTGGGATAGGCTCCAGCATCCCCGCCACCTCAGAGCAGGATAGGCGGTTTGGGAAATGGATGGATCAGATTCAGGTAACTTAATTTGGACCCATATAACACGTAATATTTGCCTAGATGTGAAAACGAAGAAGTGAAACAGTATTCTTTCATCACATAAACAATTTGAAATAAAATACTGTTTTTAAAAATTGAATATAATTGGCGGGCGCTTTAGGGGCGGGACGCACGCGTGGGGTGATGGGAGGTCATTATCCTGATCGCCGCCATGTTGTGACGAGCCCGTGTCCGCTGCGTTTCGTTAGGAGGTCGTGACAGGAGGTAACTTTATTTTTATCCAGATGTAAAGTTTCCGAATATTGCTGATTGAGAAATAACGTTGCGACTTAATGTAATGTGCACATAAGTCAATGCAAGCTGTTTTGTGTGGTATTCTGTGGGACATATTTTTTCTTATATCAGGTTATAACGCCTACTTAGCAGCTAATGCCGGCCTTAACACGGGTTACCAACTGGAGTGAAGACAACTTGTGTGTATGTGGATAGCTAAAATGGCTGTTTTTTTTTAATGTCGCCGACTTGAACGTGTCTTCGCCACTTAACTTGGGAAACGTAACGTTAGGTTTGTGAGCGAGGGGCTGGCCAGAGACACTGGTCAAAACCTGTCTTTTGTCCTGCAAGCATGGCGCCATGTTCCGCGCGTTATGTGCCACACAGGCTGCGGCAGCCATTTTACCGTTGAGCGAGCTACTGTGTCATTGAGACCCAGCGGTTCATTTGAGTCGACATGGCGTTTTTGCTCATATCTCTCATACTGTACATGCCGCTGTATTCAGACCTGTTCCCATATGGAGGACAACTGGGCCTTTAAAATGACGTCCCGTGTGTGTGTGTGTGTGTGTGTGTGGGGGGGGGGGGGGGCTTGCGAACGTGCCTGGGACCATCTACAAAATGGCTTCTATTTCGGTAAGCGCGTTTTACGAACGAAAGAAACTAAGCATATTTTGACCGCGTACAATATGGATTTGTTCGCCACAGATACAGTAGACGAGGTAATTAACACATTGTGTAAGATGTTGGCTAATGTGGTGTTGAGCTGTTCTTTGTTTCGCCTCGTGTTTGGAAAAGACGCAGGCCGCAGAGTTTTGAGTATGTGAGCGAGCTAAGCAGCCACTACGCAGGAAAACGTGTCACGTGGTTACGGCCGCAGTGTAATCAGTGAATTTGCGAGAAATAGCCAGTCGTATTGTTAAGATTAATACTCATCCCACGTCTTTTGTTAGTAGTAAACCAGGCAGTTATGAATAATATAGTTGTGAAGTCCCAGGATGTTAAATGTCATGTTAGGCCAACGGTAACGCTGATGGGGGCAAGTGCTGGTTGACGACACTGCTGCAATAGCGGCTCACTAGTCAGCAACGTCATCCATTCGTCAGTCTGTTTGACTTGTTGAGTGACAAGCGGTTTGTATGCATGTGGTTAGCCTGGCATGCGTTGGAAGAATGATCAAATCTATTGGAACAGTTAACATGGAGACCCATTCGGCCGTGTTGGTATGCAAAGGCTTTGTGCTATTCAGAGGCTCTGATTAATTACCACGTGGCAGTAATGTAAATGGACATGTTACTGCTTTCACACTGGCAAAACCCCGCTCATGTCCGCCTTTGGTCAGTGTAAATTGGCGCATGTTAGCGGGTTTTTTTGGGCAGTGTGAAAGCAGTGCAGCTGCAGGAAAATAACTTTGTAGTTTCTGGTGACCATTCTGCTGTCGACGATCCAATATCTGCATACCGACTAAGGTCTGTCACTGGTCTACATAATGTCAGTAGTCTCAAATGGCCCATTTCAAGTCTTTTTGTAATACACGTGGGAGTATTACAAACATTCGGTGACCTTACGCATACGAAATACGTAGCGATTGTACAGAAAACGGCTTGTGTTCTCTTATAAAAGGTGTCGGACATTCAGATTTGACCAGAAGTGTAAAGCATATAATTTAACTACAGGTGTTGTGTGTGTCTGTCCTGAAGGTGGCCTTACAAATTCCCAAAGAAAAGGTGGACACCTTCACAATGGTGACATTGTTTTTGTCCCCAAAAGCTCTTGAAATGTCAGTATCTTTTGAAACTTTTTAGTTTTTTATCAGAAGCAGTAGTGCCCAGTGCATTAACTGCATAGTTAAAATCAAAACATCTCTATCTCTCATTGTTCTTTAATTAATCCTTATAAAGGTAAGTTGACTTGGGTTTTTGTTAAAATCCTTAACCTGAGGCGGTTCTCAGCAACCTCATTGTAACTCTTTGTCTCTGTCAGACTCGAGATGGGTAAAAGTTTGGGTTTCCCCTGGAACTGGGGCTTCTGCTGCTTGCAGGTCACCCAGGAGTGATGGGGAAGAGTGCAGCAGTGACCCTGCATGAAAGGTTTGAAGTGGAGCAAGAGTTGATCCTGATGCTGGAGAGACCACTGCCCTCTGAGGACCTCTTTAACTACCTGCACGCCAGTGGAACACACCTGCAGGAGCATGACGCTAAGGTAGGTGGGGGAAAGGATGGATGGATGGACGGGCATGTTTGTGTGTGCAACTTTGTGTGTGTGTTAGGGGTTGTATGACTTAAGAGTTTTTGAAGTTAGCTGTTTTGTGATGAAAGTCAAGTCGACATTGACTAATCGCTGATGACATCATGAATAAAACCATGGGAGAAGGGACTGCTTTGCAATAAGTGACAACATTAGCAAAACTTAATGTATATGCTGACAACAGACAACTCATACACATTTACACAGAACAGAAACAAGTAGAAACAACAACAGGTTGCAACTCAGTTGCATCAATGTATGCAACAATAATTTTTAATTATTAATTTTTAATGAGCTCATGCTCAGTTATCAACAGTCAGACTCAGTCATCTAGCTTCCATTGTCCATTATTCAGTGCCTTAAGTAATACCAGGGAAGAGGCTCCCTTTTTGGTCAGACAGTCTGCCAGCTGTTCTTTTGTAGCTGACCACAGAATACGATGAATCCTTTTGTTCTGGATAAGTTATTTGATGCCACTTATTCTGACATAGACCTGACATGAGTAGTCTGAGGGACTCTGATGAGCATGTAGGTGAGTCCTTCTATAGATCTTTAGTGTTGAATTCTTCAAAACCTCTAGCCACAAGACGCGCTTTGGGTATTACACCATCAGGGGTTTCTTTCAGTGTGCACACCCGTCTAGTGGACACATGCCTTTGACCCATATCTTTTACCTTCTCAAACACCCCATCATTCTTCCAGCTACTTATTTCATCTAGTTTAGCCTTATCAAATGAAACACCACCTGTGACTAATACATCATTTTCCTGCATATCAGAGCATAGTTCTACACTATCCAGTGGATTAACCTGAAGATTGTCTACCTTAGTAAGATCAGCTGACCCCATAGTACCAGCGATGTCAGATAGTTCTAAGTACTGTAGGCAGTACCAGTTTCTGTTATTTCCTGTAGCCTTTCCTGCTCGTCCCATCACTTTAGCTCTGTGAGACGCATCTGTTACATTATCCACAAAGCTGATTGTTTGACCTGTTTTCAGCCCTAGGGAGGCTGCTACCCTTATGCCTGTCTGTTGATTATCCTTATGATTGTTACCCTCAGTGACATCTGTATCATTGTCTGTAACACCCCCAGCCTCACCGTCATTGTTCATATCAACATCTATGTCACAATCAGTACCAGGTATGTTCCCACTGTCATTGTTATCAACATCCACATCACTATCAGTAACAGGTACTTTCATATTGCCCTCAGTAACATTCTCCCCAGGGTGCTCTAGACCCTCACTAGCACCTACTTCACTCTTATCAACCTTCTGCAACCTAGAATGATGAACCCTGACATAGGTCCCACCATGGTGTACAAAGATCACCACCCCATCTTGTCGTATCACGACTCCAGGACCTTTCCACTCAACACAGTCTGTCCTTTTGTAGAACACCTTGTCCCCAGTTTCATACTTCTCATCTGTTTGACGAAGTTGCTTTCGTAGAGCTCTTCTGATTCTCTCTGAGCACTCTGCCTCTATGAAAGCTTTCCTTACTGCATGTAATGCTGTTATGTGCTGTCCCACCCATGCACTCATAGTAGTTCCCTCCAAAGCAGGTGGCTGATCCACTAACACAGAGGGAAGGTTCGGATTCTGTCCAAACACCAGCTGATGTGGGCTGAAGCCATGTACGTTCTGCACTGTGTTCTTTGCCATGAGTGCCCAATCCAGTGCAGTTTTCCAGTCAACTCCGTTGTCAAGTTTTACCTTCAGTATTATCTCTGAGCATTTGGTTATGGCGTTCCAGCAAGCCATTGCTCCATGGACTATAGCCAGCAGTCGTCTTTATCTCGATGTTGAAGTTCTCTGCCATGTCTCTTATTTCCTCGTTGTTGAACTCGCCACCGTTGTCGCTGAAGAGACGCTCCGGTGGACCATGGACACTGATCCAGGAATGTCCAAAGCATTTCACTATCACACTTGGTTTCTTTGAGGTCACAATGCCACCCGCACTGAAGCGTGTGAAGTGATCGATAATGTGCAGGTACCACACATTCGGTTCTAGCTCATGTAAATCTACTGCCACAGTCTCATTGTATCGGGAGGCCATGGGCAGACCCAACAGCAGGCTTGGGCTTAGGCTTAGGCTTGCTGTACTTAAGACAAATCTCACATTTTCCTACTATCTCCTCTAGAATAGCAGTGCTCTCGTTATCAGAGTTTCCAGCACTTATCAGCAGCTTCTTCAGTTTGTCAACTGATGCATGTCCGAATTGCTTGTGAAGTTTCAGTAAAGCTTTGTGTTTTTGTTCCTTAGTCATATTCTCTGTGATGGCCAGGACCACATTCTCATATGTATCGCATGGTGACTCATTATCCATTATGTTCAGACAGTAGTATCCTAAGGAGGTCATCTTCAGAGCTATCGGTTGCCGAAACATTATTGCTGTATCGTTCTCCAAGTTCAGCACAGCTCCTGCTCTCTTTAGCGACGTTTTACTCAGCAGTAAAGGGATGTCAGATGGGACCACTTCTGTGTCTACAGCATTTTGTTTCTCCTATCTTGGCTGGTATCTTGACCTTTTTTGTCGAATGTACAACTCGCCCATCCCCAAACTTGAAAGGCTTGCTACTCTCTGTGTTAACTATTTTCTGTACTTCTTTCTCATTTAGTCCCCCTACATAGTTATTCAGCCATTTTTCACCACAGACAGTCCTTGTGCATGCCGTGTCAATGACAGCTGATCCCAGAGCCTCAACCATGAATATTTCCGTATCCGATTCCTTAGAAAACAGCGTTATATTACACTCATCAGGTTCTTCTGTGCATTTATTTTCTTCTGTTATCTTTACGTGTTCTTTCTTATGTGGGCAATCTTTCACCCAGTGGAATGTGCTTTGACAAATCCCACACTTTGTTCGTCTTCCGTACTTGTCAAGTGGATTTGTGCCTGCGAGTGGTCCTCTAGCTTGCACACTTTGGGTTCGTGGGTGCGGTTTTCTTTGATCTGTGTAGTAGGCTGCATCCTGACTCACGTTAATGGCTCCCGCCTTCTGCTCATGTTTTTCTCCGAATATGCGTTTCAGTGCTGACTTCATATAATCAAAAGTGTGCTTACCACATGCAGTCAATGCCAGTTGCTTGTCTTTCACATCAAGACTTGCTGTATCCAGTAGTTTAAACGCCAAAACAGCGTCGGGCAGAACCATCTCGAATTTACAGATCCTGTTGTATTTCTGTTCAAAATCAACAATAAAGTCCACCATCGAGACGCCATTTTCCCTCGATATTCGATCAAACTCAGAATAGGCTTCGTAAGCCCGTTCCTTCTCTTCTCTCAAAAAAATCTTGTCAAGTTCCCCAATCAAAGTGGTCATTCCATCATCCTTATTTAGATCATCCACATTTATTCCTAAAGCAGTATCCCTCGCTCTACCTGTCAACGATAGAGCCACAGCCAACGCTTGCTTTTTCTTGTCCAAGTTCGTCACCCGTCTCCATATTTCCACTTAATTTTTCCAGTTTTCATACGGCTTCTTTTCGTCAAATCCAGGAGGGAATGGAGGGGGGGATGGAGGGAGGAATGGAGGGAGGGAATGGAGGGGGGAATGGAGGGAGGGAATGGAGGGGGGAATGGAGGGGGCGGATGGAGGGAGGAATGGAGGGGGGAATGGAAGGAGGAGGGAATGGAGGGGGGGATGGAGGGGGGACTGGAGGGGGGGATGGAGGGGAAGGGAATGGAGGGGGGGGTGGAGGGAGGAATGGAGGGGGGAATGAAGGGGGGGATGGAGGGGGGAGGGAATGGAGGGGGGGATGGAGGGAGGAATGGAGGGAGGGAATGGAGGGGGGAATGGAGGGGGGATGGAGGGAGGAATGGAAGGGGGAATGGAGGGGGGGATGGAGGGAGGAATGGAGGGAGGAATGGAGGGGGGAATGGAGGGGGGGATGGAGGGGGGGATGGAGGGAGGAATGGAGGGGGGAATGGAGGGGGGAATGGAAGGAGGAGGGAATGGAGGGGGGAATAGAGGGGGGAGGGAATGGAGGGGGGGATGGAGGGGGGAGGGAATGGAGGGAGGGATGGAGGGGGGGATGGAGGGGGGAGGGAATGGAGGGGGAATGGAGGGGGGAGGGAATGGAGGGAGGGATGGAGGGGGGAATGGAGGGGGGGATGGAGGGAGGAATGAAGGGGGGGAATGGAGGGGGGTGATGGAGGGGGTAATGGAGGGGGGGAATGGAGGGGGGATGGAGGGGGGAGGGAATGGAGGGGTGGATGGAGGGGGGAATGGAGGGGGGAATGGAGGGGGGGATGGAGGGAGGAATGGAGGGGGGGATGGAGGGGGGAGGGAATGGAGGGGGGGATGCAGGGAGGAATGGAGGGGGGAATGGAGGGGGGAATGGAAGGAGGAGGGAATGGAGGGGGGAATAGAGGGGGGAGGAAATGGAGGGGGGGATGGAGGGGGGAATGGAGGGGGGGAATGGAGGGGGGAATGGAGGGGGGGATGGAGGGAGGAATGGAGGGGGGGATGGAGGGGGGAGGGAATGGAGGGAGGAATGGAGGGGGGAATGGAAGGAGGAGGGAATGGAGGGAGGAATAGAGGGGGGAGGGAATGGAGGGGGGGATGGAGGGGGGAGGGAATGGAGGGAGGGATGGAGGGGGGGATGGAGGGGGGAGGGAATGGAGGGGGGAATGGAGGGGGGAGGGAATGGAGGGAGGAATGGAGGGGGGAATGGAGGGAGGAATGGAGGGGGGAATGGAGGGGGGGAATGGAGGGGGGAGGGAATGGAGGGGGGGATGGAGGGGGGGAATGGAGGGGGGATGGAGGGAGGGAATGGAGGGGGGGATGGAGGGGGGAGGGAATGGAGGGGGGAATGGAGGGGGGAGGGAATGGAGGGGGAGAGGGAGGGGGGAGGGAATGGAGGGGGGATGGAGGGGGAGGGAATGGAGGGGGGATGGAGGGGGGAGGGAGTGGAGGGGGGGATAGAGGGGGAAATGGAGGGGGGAATGGAGGGGGGAGGGAATGGAGGGAGGGGGGAATGGAGGGGGGAATGGAGGGAGGAATGGAGGGGGGGAATGGAGGGGGGAGGGAATGGAGGGAATGTGGGGTGAGGGAGAAAGATGGGCAGTAAACTTAATTCAGAAATATCACCAAATAAGTTGCATGTTCTAAATTAATGTGAACCCTGGGGCTGAGGAAGGGTCGTCAGGCTCACTAGGACACCCCTCACTAGTGAGCCGGGTCTTTTTGGGTGAGTCGGGCAGGCCTTGATGTAGTGGCCCGACCTCCCGCAGTAGAGGCAGAGGTGGCCACTCATCCTCTGCTCCCTAACCTCCAGCGGGAGCCGTGACCGACCCAACTGCATGGGCTCCTCCTCCGGCCTGGATCCAGAAGCCACCCAGGGTTGCGAGGGGGAGTGTGAGGGTGGAGAGAGCCCACGGGACGCTGACCCAGGGAAGGCACCGGTAGAACGGACGGGGGTTGGTCTATGGGAGGGGCCAGCGCGCGGGGCGCGTTCCTGGCGCCGCTCCCGCAGCCGTTCGTCCATCTGGAGGGCGAGGGTGACGAGCTCGTTGAAGGAGGCAGGGCGGTCCCGAACGATGAGATCTTTGATGGGGTCGCTCAGCCCCCTCCTGTACGCGCTCTTGAGCGCAGTGTCATCCCACCCACTGTCTGCCGCGAGTATCCTTACCTCCAAGGAATAATCTGCCACCGACCTGGCTCCCTGTTGGATGGAATGGAGGCGGCCGGCAGCGTCCTGCCCGTCAGCTGGGTGGTCGAACACCAGATTGAACTCGCGGCGGAAGGCACAATAGTCCGAGGCGAGCTGCTCGGTATGGCCTACCGCCGCTATGGCCCAGCTGAGGGCTTTGCCGGTGAGGAGGGACATGACAAGGGCTACCTTGGTCTCTCCTGTCCTATACCTGGCTGGCTGGTGTTTGAACAGGAGCTCACACTGACCAAGGAAACCCCTGCACAGCTCGAACTCCCCACCGAAGGCCTTCGGGCAGGGGAGGTTAGGCTCGCACCGGGGGTCCAGTGGGGGTTGACTCGGAGGAGGGGGAACGTCGGGACCAGGAACGGGGAAACCGAAGGCCGAGCTGGGGGCAGAGACCGAGGCCAGGGCAGGGTGGTCACTCATCCTGGAGACCGCTGTGGAGAGTGCAGCGATCTGCGCGGTGAGGGCATCTAACGCGCTCGTCGCGGCCTGGGAGCCGGACTGAAGATCGCTGACCTCTCCGGTGACACGGGTGAAGGCAGTAGTAAGCTCTGAGCGGAGAGAGGCAAGTTGGCAACTGTGACTTCTTACTACTGCCTCTAGGGGGACGGGGCTCTGGGGCGTCACAGGGACCGTCCGCTCCTTGGGTTTGCCTGGGTCCATAATGGCTCCGATGTTCTGTTGTGCTCGCGCACCAGAACCTGACCCGTATGGCGAAACCCAAGACAGACAGACACGAGATGACTTCTAAATCTACAAAGGGGGGTTTTATTGTGGGAGAGAAATGTATGGTGAAAAAGGCGTTCTGTTAGTGGGATGTGTGAATAAACTATGTGTGGTGTCCCGTGGTTTGCCTGTATAACTATGTGTGAGTGTTTTTAGCCTATGTGTGGTGCGGTATGTAAATGACCAGGAGGTGTTGAAAAAATGTGCGTGTACCTGGCAAGAAAGTCCAGTCCGTGATCCAAGAGGGGTTGTCCGAGAAAGTCCAGGTCCGAGATCCGGGAAGTCGAGTCCGAAGGGAGGGGTACAGATAGAGGGACAAGGGGGGAGATCGCAGGAGAGGTCCGGGGAGAAAACGTGAAGGTCGCTGGGGACGAGGGAGACACGGGGAGCCGTGGAAATCGCGGAGGGAGAGTCTTGGGAGGAAACAGAGACACGAAGATAAGACACTGGGGAATAAACAGAATGCAAGGAACGCTGGAGGGCTTGTCAGAACTGTACCGCAGGGTTCAGTAGGTCGAAGCACAGAGAGACGTTCTGGGAGGCTTCTTGTAGAAGGCTGCCTGAATGCCACAGGTGTGCCTGATGGATGATGGCAAACACCTGGTGCAGTGCAGCGCTCGTCTCCTCAGAGCGCGAGCCGAGCGCTCGGATGTTTCCGGCACGTCCGAGCTGGGGGAGTGGCTTGAACGTGCCGGGGAGGCAGGTCGGGGCGGTGTAACCACAACACTCACCTCTGCAAACATTTCCTGACCGGCCTGCAGGACGGAGTTAGGAAAGCCATAGAAACACACTGCGTAGGATACGGAAAGAGACGACTGGAATACTTGCTGAGACATGCTGATCATGCCCACGATCAAATGCAGAAAAAGGAAGAAGAACAGAAGGCAAGGCAGGCTCAGGACAAACATCGCACCTCTCTCTCTCTCCTCCATGGTGCCGCAGTGGCTTCCTTCACCCTACTAACCTGTGCAACAGGACAGACCCGGGGACCGTTCACGATGTCAGAACCCGTGACAACACGCCCAGCCCAGCGGCCCCCAACCGGGTGACGACTGCTGCTTCACATGTGGCAAGCCCGGTCACTGGGCTGAAGACTGTCCACTCCGTCAAGGGCATCAACCAAAGGCGCGGAAGAGGCCGAGGATGGAACAACGGACCTCACAACCAGTGGGCCCCACGGGGAGGCTCATACCGGGGTTCGGACTGACAGGCGACACGGGAGGAGGAGGTGGGGGTCCTGGACACATCTGCTGCCACATCAGGTCGTATGAATGCACAGACACAACCAAATACACTGATTTGCAATGAAGACTCTGCTTTGCTGTTAGCTTCCCCAGTTGGACAGTATGTATCTCATGAGCTAGCTTTCCGAAAACTGCCAATGATAACCTTGCGTCTTGCAAATGCTGAGCTGCCTTTCTTGTTAGACACGGGAGCCACACGAACGGTGGTGAGAACCGCCTATCGGCCGGCCACGGTTAACACGGAGCGGCCAAACGTTCCTCTCCACTGTTGCGAGTGGTACGTGTGTCACGGAGCCATTATCCGTTCCTGTGTGCTTGTTTGCCTGGATGACAGCTCATCAACAAAATTGCCTGTTTTAATTTCTGATAACTGCCCATTTAATTTGCTGGATGGAGATGGCATGATCCAACTGGGCATCTCTGTTGTTTCCACCTCATCAGGGCTGTACATCACTTCGTTACCAGCAGCGAATATTTTTTTGCATACACATAACCCCGCCCTCCCTCTACGGGTCTACATGTGGGCTCCTACCGCCTCCCAATACACACAGTGGCTCTGCTCCCTTGCTCACATACCACAACAGGGGACGCATTGACCTACATGACAGCGGACAACCTACACTGCACCGCTCATGTCACGTGTACATTAGACAACGACCAAACTGCGTTGTTTTCGGTTGATGAGCCGGTCCCGCACGTCTCCTTGGTAAAACCACGGGGTTCCCAGTGGACAGATACGGGTCCACTCGCGCGACAAGCTTCTCTGGCGTCAGATTGGCTTCCCGCCGACTCTTCACGCGACTGGTCCCCCTCACTAAAATTATACCGGGTAGACGTCAGCGCCACCGTTGCGGTGACGTCACGAATGTTGGCTCTGTCCGCCCCCTCACCGTCAGTGACTGAGGCCCATACACTGGCACACACACACACACTGCACTTGCTCCGCAGCTTCACAACATCCCCTCCCATCTTTGGGCTGACGGGAAATAGGATGTAGGTCTCATACGTAATTGTGAGCCCGTCATCATTACCCCGAAATCCGACTTCCGTCCCCACCAACCTCAGTACCCTTTGAAACCGGAAGCGGTTAATGGCATCTGCCCTGTATTCAATGACTTGCGTGTCAAGGGCATAATTGTCCCTTGGCCCACCTCCCCGGTTTCCACTCCCATCTTCCCCGTGAAGAAGATACGCCCACTGAATGGAGGTTCGTTCAAGACCTTCAGGCAGTAAATGCAGCTGTCAGGGCCCGCACGCCCTGCGTCCCCAATCCCTACACCCTTATGTCTCAGGTTCCCCCTTCTGCACGGCGGTTTACCGTTGTGGACCTTGCCAACGCTTTCTTCAGCGTCCCTGTTCTGGTTTGCCTTCCTATTTGACGGTCGGCCTTACACATGGACAAGGCTGTGTCAGGGCTATTGTGAAAGCCCCACGATCTACAACGGGGCGCTTCGAGACAGCCTTAGCACACTTACGCTGACGCGCGGCTCAACCCTATGGCAGTACGTCGACGACCTCCTGCTTTGTGCCCCCACCACAACGCAGTGCAGCCGTGACTCGGTCTCTCTCTTACGCCATCTGGCACAAGAAGGTCACCAAGCTAGTCTCTCCAAACTCCAATTTTGTCAACAACACGTCACTTTCCTCGGACACACGGTCCTATAACCCTAACCCGTCTCTGGAAAAATAACCCTGTCCCCTTTTTTCTTTTTTTCTCCCCCTTTCTGTTTTTTTCCGTCTATGGGGAGGGCGCTCGTTTGCCGGATGTCGCGTCACGTTTCCCGTGACAACGGCGTGGGGGGCCGCCTTTTCCGGAGAGCTTGTCATCTACCGGAAGTGGTGTCATATTTCCCAGTATATATTTAGAGGCGGAGCCTCATTCTCTCTTTTCGTCGGAGTCGGGCACAGAGCTACGTCGCCCGCTGTTCGGTGAGTTGGATTAATGTTGGCTATTTTTTCGATTGTTAATTTGATTTTTACGAGCCTTAGAAGGCCACCGAGATGCCGCCCGGTCGTGAAAAGTCTAAGCCCTCGCCTGAAGAAGGTTCCATAAAACCGAAACGTCGCGCGACTTTCGTTGGTGGGGGACTGTGGCCGCCATCTAAACATCTTGTTGATGGACAGTGTACAAGGTTAATTCCAATTTATTTGGGAATGCAGATTTAAATTTCTAACCTATTGTAAACGTTTGAACTACAAACGTTTGGACTGACACAGATTTACTATCTGTCGCAATTGTTGAGATTTAGCGGCGTTGTGAACGCCACCCATAAATGACGAGATGACACAAATGTTCGTTGACAATGTATTTCCTCCTGTACACAAGATAACATTAGCTGTTTCCAAACTGTACATGAGCTAACATAAGCTGGTCGTTTGGTTGACTGATACACGGCTAGCTGTACACACAGCTTGCTGAACAACAGCGTGCTGAATGACGTGATGCTGACCACAGCTGTGGGACCATACACTGGCTGTACACGTGCTGTACACGTGCAGTACTGAGCTGTGATGATGCTGGTTCTACAACGTTTCCACTTTATCGCATTTAAATTAACCGTTTCCACTTTATCGCATTTAATTAACTCTTGTATTTTTCGGGAGCTCAACTCCATGCAACCATGTGCTTCGTTTATTTCCACCGTTCAGAATCGCCTGCGCTGCATGATGACGTCATCTATGCGCCTCATATTACTGAGATTGGTGCCTCCATGGCTCCACCTGCTGGCCAGGCGGTCATACAATCATCAAATCTACTGTACATAACGTACACCTATTATGCCAGCGCCTGACGAGTGGCCGGATGGGGGGTACCCTTTCCCCTGGCTTAACCCCAATCTTAACCTTAAACCCGAATTCTGCCAGGTAACCCTAGTTGTGACTTGAACCCTGGAAAGGTAACAAGAAGCC